>NC_047147.1:25604868-25908652 GCF_009829125.3 Periophthalmus magnuspinnatus | reverse complement strand
ATAAATTGAATTGAAACTGAAAAATTGAACTGATTTTCTGAAGCTCATGGAATGTAATAATATGTGATTCTTCACTGAAACAGGTGTAATTTACTCCTGCATGTAATTTTATTTTATTTATTTATTTTTCTGGAACTCTTAACTCTGAGACTTGTGCACGTATGAAACACTTATATAAGAATCAAATACGACTTTAAAATATTTTTACATTTTCTATACAGATTGTGCCAAACATTACAGTCCTATTTTAGACCGAAGTGACAAAACAGAATCACTGCCTCACAAACATCATGTCTTATTCAATGCTTCAATCCACAATGTCAGTAGAGCCTATTTCATCAAACATTATTGACTTGCTGTAGATATATTCCACCAAAAGGGGGCACTATACTGCAAGAACTGACCACACAGAAGACAGAAGAGGGTTTGAAAATCCTCTCCTCCTCTTCATGTTGAAACTCAATGCAAATCATTTTAGAGAACTGACATTTCAAGATATCAGTTGTACTTAATTTATCCATCTAATCACCTTCTGTTTCACTTGGACAGGTGGATGCAAATTATGTTCCTACTTTCAAATGCACAAGCAGGTTAAGGGTCACATGGTCAGCTGATCCTTCCCTGAGTTTTATAGTGAGCTGAAGACTGCAGGACTCACATGTGTCAGTGAACGCACCATGGCTCTGGGCTGCACCATCCTCATCTGGACACTGGCCTGCTGCTGCTTCACAGGTTCCACTCTCAGTGACATTGAACACAACACACTGCCTTTTCTCTCTGTGTTTCTTCTGATAAATGTATATTGTTTTTTACAGGATGCAGTGGTCAGGTCACAGTCACTCAGCCTCCAGTCCAGACGTTTACTCCAGGATCCACAGTCACTCTCACATGTCAAACTAACAGAGATGTTTATAGAAATAATCGCATGCACTGGTATCAGCAGAAACCTGGTCAGTCTCCAAAGCTCTGGATAAAATATGTTACACAACGTCTGTCAGAAACTCCATCTCGGTTCAGTGGCAGTGGGAGCGGCAGAGACTTCTCTTTGACCATCACTGGAGCTCAGGCTGAAGATGCAGCAGTTTATCACTGTCAGAGTTATCATAGCCCCAATGTGTTCACACAGTGATTTATGGTCGTACAAAAACCTCCCTCAGTGAGTCCTTCAGAGTGAGACCAGAGCAGGAAACAACTGCAGCTGCTCAAGAGGAACAGACTCACATCATAGTAGAGCAGTGAACACTCTTTACTGCTCTGAACTAAAAATCATGCACCAACAGCATTTTTCTAATTTTTACACATGGAAAATATTTAGGTTCATGTTTTTTTCACAAATCACACCTCCATACCGTCCTGTTACTTTCTTTAAACAATTATCTTATTGTTAGATCTGTAAACAGAATAGTTCATTGAGATTCTTGTCTGACCTCATCTGTTAATTTGCTCATCACCACAGTAAAACAAAACAGGGCTATGTGGGTCTCCTTGCCGTGTTCCCACTTCCACTTTAAACTGTTTTGTTCCACAGTTCCTCACTTCTGACCCTCAGCTCTCATACTTGCCCTGCACTATCATACACTCCTTTGACACAGATTTTATTTTGTCTCCTTCATATGGGCTCATATAACAGACATATGAGAAAAGTACTCAGGAAACTCAGAATTGTGATTAGCAAATTAGACGAGCAGAAGAAAATTGCATATTATGTAAACAAAATCTACAAGGACAGGCATGATTGGAAAAAAGTTTTTGGCAGGTATTTCATAATAATCTTTGAAAGTTTCAAAATAATGACCCAGCTATTATTGAAACTTTTTTTTTTTAACTAAACCTATTGAAATGGCAATTTTCTTAATAACTTTTTCATTAATAAAGTAAAAACGCTTCAGCAAAATGTAAACTGTAAACTGCTTAACCCTATAGCGTCGGATCCTATCGTCGCACTTTCCAGCAGCCTAACTCCGCCCAGTCGTGCTCTCGTGTAAATTCAAACGGCGTCTCAAAGTGGAGACATGGGGCAATATAAATATTTTACCATCATTATGGTAATCTGACTCTGTTGTCCCTTGAAGGCGACGAATGAGAGCTCGGGGCTGCGGGGATTTTCCCAGTCATTTATTCAATGCGTAAAAGAAAAAATACAGATGGATGTGTAAAATAGAAGAAGTTGTGTAAAAAAAAATGCAGTAATTTGTAATACTTCCTTTAACATGATTTTTATGGCTAAAAAAAGAATAAAAGTCTAGGTGAGCTGTACTGGCCCATAGTGTGCTCAGTCCTTAATGGGTTAAAAATATCATAATGTAAAACAAATAGTGTAACTTTATATTCAATGTATTCAATTCAGTTTATTCAGTGTTATGTTATAGTTCAATGCAGTTACATGATTTTGAAAAATACACTCTGTAAAACTCATCAGGTAGTTTGAGTTAGACTGAATGGAAAACTAATTTCTATCATATCAGACTATAAACTGATCCTGTCACATTTTAATCAGAGCCTGAAAGAGTTGTGTGTGTGTGTGTGTGTGTGTGTGTATATATATATATATATATATATATATATATATATATATATATATATATATATATATATATATATATATTTATTTTTTTTATTTTTTTTTTCAAATCTTAAACTATTATACAAATTTTAATCTTGATTCCGATTGTCAGCAGACTACAACGATGGCCGTTCTACCTCAGCTGCTCTAACACAAATGACTGATGAGTGGTTGTGTCAAAGTGATGCTAAAAAGTGTGTTGCTGCTGCTGCTGTTTTTTGTTTAGTTTTTTTCTTTTTTTCCAATTTTAGTGCAGCCTTTGATTTATTTATTTATTTATTTATAGCGGACAGTGCATGTTGACCAACAGTAACTGTTTAACATGCCAGAATTAGCCAAGAGGCTAGTTTTCATCTGTTGTCCGTTGCCATGATGTACAGATGGCTCCTTGCAAATTTAAATAATTTACAGAGGACACAGAGAATAAAATAAAAATAAATGTGCATTTACAGGTGTGGTAAAAAGGTAGAAAAGCATTAAGTCTTGAGCAGTGAATCATAGCAAAGACAAATGAAATAATTAAAACAGACAGGTTATTAAAAACAGCATGCAATTAATAACAGTAAAAGATTATGTTAAAAAAGCACAAGAAAATAAACAAAGGGCCAACAAAAAAATTTGTTGAAGCAGAATTACAGAGGCGCACATGTAAAGGGACAAACACTAGATGGCAGCAGCAGGAGTTTGGTGTTGACAGGTCTGATTTGTTAAAAGCCAACGTTTAAATTGAGACTTAAAAGAGTTGTATGTGGAGCTCTCTCTGATAGTTGTAGGGATGCTGTTCCACCCTTTAGAAGCTCTAACAGAATAGGCTGATTGACCAAATGCTGTCTTTCTGAATGGAATCAGACAGTCTCCTCTTGCAGCTCCTCTAGTGATGTGGGTTGAGCTTGATCTTAGGCTAACAAAGTCATTGAGCGGTGGAGGGGCGAGTCCATGTAAGATTTTATAAACAAAGCAGGCATCTGTGAATCTTATCAGATTCTCCCAACTTAAAATATTATATTTAGATAAAATGCTGCAGTGATGGATGTGGCCTGTTGTTTTGTCTAGAACTTTGAGTGTCTGTTTATACAGAGTTTGTAGTGGTCTGACTGTGGTATGGTTGGCCTGGGAGAAGCTCGTCAGGCAGTAAGTCAGGTGTGAGAGAATCATGGCGTGCATGTAAATATTGGCTGCTTGTGTGGACATAGAATTTCGTATGAATCTGAAATTTGATAAATTGAATTTGACCCTTTTGATGGTTTGTTTAACATGTGACTTAAAATTAATATGTGAGTCGATTACGATGCCAAGGTACTTACATTCTTCCACCAATTGTAGTTTTTGACCAGATACAAATATGTCAGGGTTTGTGGTGGAGTTGACACTTTTGGTGAAGTACATGCCAACTGTTTTGGACACGTTTAGTTGAAGGCAGCACTGACTCAACCATTTGGTGACTTTAATCATAGCATCTGTAAGTTTGATGGCAACTTCGTTTTTGGAGGATCCTTGAACAAACAGGACTGTGTCATCCGCATACATTTGGATGTTGACTTCAGGGCACACAGTTGGTAGGTCATTTATGTACATACAGAACAAAAGAGGGCCAAGGATTGACCCCTGCGGCACCCCAGTTGATAAGCAGAGTGATTCAGATTGATAACTATTGATTCGAACTGTTTGTGAGCGATGGGAAAGATATGTTTCAACCCATTTTATGGCATTATCGGAGAAGTTAAAGGAAGAAAGTTTGGACAGTAATATCTTATGGTTGACAGTATCAAATGCTTTTTATAAATCCAAGAAAATGGCACCAACAACACTGTTAATGTCAAGTAGAGATTTAAGATTTTCAATAAAATAACAGTTAGCTGATTCTGTTGAATGATTTGTTCTGAATCTAAATTGTAGCGGATGAAGATAGTGAGTATTATTAAGGTGGTCCCTAATCTGTTCTGATACCCAGTTCTCGAGGACTTTAGACATGATTGGCAAAATGCTTATGGGTCTGTAGTTAGAAACAGATTGTGGATCCCCTGATTTAAAAATTGGGGAGACTATAGCTGACTTCCACACATTCGGGAACTCATTTTGGTTTATGGACTGATTCATCAGTTTTGTAATGGGCCAGGTTAAGGAAGAGCTAAGATCTTTTAACATTGTTGTGTCCATCCCGAATATATCTTTAGATTTTGAAGACTTAAGTGATTTAATTATGGTTTGAACATTTTGCTCCGATGCGCAAGCAAAGGTTAGGCAAGGCTCTGATAATGGGGCTGTGTATAATGGTATGAATGGTTGAGAGAAGCTCTGTGCGATAGTTGCAACAGAGTCAATAAAATGGTTGTTAAATGCTGCAGCAACATCTGTGGGAGCGGTTATATGATTTCCATGCAGTGAGAGTTCTATAGATTTCCTTTCTTTATGTTCTTCACCCATTAACTTTTTTAACTGTTCCCATATTAATTTAGAATTTCCATTTGCTTTATTTATTACAGTCAAGAAATAGTCTGCCCTAGACTTTCTGAACATGGCCCCTGCGGCACTTTATTTCTTAATGTCGTAAAATTATATTTATCTTGAGATAATTTTGTTTTAATAGCTCTCTTCAGTGCAAGATCACGTTCTTTCATCAATTTTAAGATATCAGCATTAATCCATGGTAAGCTTCTCTTTTTGTTTCCATTTCTAAAAGTACAAGTAAAGTCCTTGATTACTTGTTGAACTGTGCCTGAGAGTACTTTACTTCCCTCATGTAATTCTTTCCCTGCAAGCAGACTGCTCCAATTTAAAGTATTTATTGTATTTTTAAAGATGTCCTGTTCATTATTGGGTATTCGAAATGATCTTTGCTTTTTAACATTTAGCCTAAAAGCACCAAATCTTTTATTTGTCAGTTTCCTTGTCACCAGAACTAGATTATGGTCAGAGAGTCCTGTGATCATATTGAAAGACTTAGTGATCCTTTCTGGTTTGTTGCTGAATATTAAGTCAATCTGTGTTCTTGTAGTTTGAGTTATTCTAGTTGGACCTTTAATAGTCTGTGTTAGATCAAAACGATCACTTATTTGTTTAAGATTTTTTCTGGCTGACTTATCTTCCCAATTAACATTAAAGTCACCCATAATAATTACTTTTTTATCAAAATTACAATTTGCAAGCATGGTATGCAGTTTTTCATAAAAGTCTATATTTGCAGAAGGTGGGCGATATATTACAATTAGACTAAAATGCATTTGCGGGAATAAAATAATTTTTAACCCAACACATTCTATGTCAGTTAATAGTGCTATTTCCTCGCAATGAATGTCTTGTTTTATGTAAATCATTACTCCGCCTCCTTTTGATTTTACTCTGTCATGTCTAAAGATTTTATAACCAGGGACAGTAACTGCTGCCAGTGGAGAGTTTGTATTGAGCCAAGTTTCTGACAGGCAGAGGAAATCTAAATTTGAGTCAATCAATAAATGCTGAATTTGATCATGTTTGGAAATTAGACTGCGTACATTGAGATGTCCACCAAATAAACCATTTGGTTTTACTTTGGGGTCTCATATAATTTTGGAATTATTAACAGTTTTAAAAATATTCCAGCCCCTGTTTTTTGAAACAGCTGAGGTAAACTTCCTGTTTTGTTTTGTTGAACTTCCGGGCATCAATGTAGCATGTTCGCGGTTAGCTTTGCCTATCCTCGAAGTGAGATCTGATTGTGAAAGTTGTCGAGTTGGTGAACTGTCACCTGGCGCATCTGAAACAGATGACGACCTCAGCTGGGGCCTCCGTCCGTGGGAATCCTCGTAGGTAGCTCCACTAGCGCGTTTCCCTGATGTTGGAGGTCTCCGAAGCGGAGCTAGCACACACCTTTCGTGGTCCCAGGTGAGGACGCCATGCCCGGTGGTCCCTGAAGACTCCGTCCAGCCCGTCGCCGCGCTCGTCACGGTTGTCGGCGCCGCCACAGCGTTCGCCGGAGGGATGAAGAAAGTCAGGTGAGTTTGTTGCTCAGATGTGTGGTGTAGACATAGTGATCGTACCTGTAGGTTAACGGGGGTGCTCCTGCTGTTCGCGGTTGTGACGAGGGCTTGATCCTTTGTTGGGCTGTTGATCAGACCGGGACACTGGTGGATGTCACCGGATAGCATGAGACAGATGGCAATTATGAGGGTTTTTGAATGCGCTGAAGCCCGGTTGTAGAGGAACGGCTGAATGAAGGTGATGGCTAAGGCATACCTCCCAAATCCAAAGTTGTTGTTTATGCGTATCCCAAAGATGCTCTATCGGGTTGAGATCTGGTGACTGTGGGGGCCATTGTAGTACAGTGAACTCATCGTCATGTTCAAGAAACCAATTTGAAATTATTCGAGCTTTATGACACGGTGCATTATCCTGCTGGAAGTAGCCATCAGAGGATGGTACATGGTGGTCATGAAGGGATGGAAATGGTCAGAAACAATGTTCAGGTAGCCCGTGGCATTGAAACGATGCCCGATTGGCACTAAGGGACCTAAAGTGTGCCAAGAAAACATCCCCCACACCATTACACCACCACCAGCAGCCTGCACAGTGGTAACAAGGCATGATGGATCCATGTTCTCATTCTGTTTACGCCAAATTCTGACTCTACCATTTGAATGTCTCAACAGAAATCGAGACTCATCAGACTAGGCAACATTTTTCCAGTCTTCAACTGTCCAATTTTGGTGAGCTCATGCAAATTGTAGCCTCTTTTTCCTATTTGTAGTGGAGATGAGTGGTACCCGGTGGGGTCTCTTGCTGTTGTAGCCCATCCGCCTCAAGGTTGTGCATGTTGTGGCTTCACAAATGCTTTGCTGCATTCCTCGGTTGTAACGAGTGTTTATTTCAGTCAACGTTGCTCTTCTATCAGCTTGAATCACTGGCCTCTAGCATCAACAAGGCATTTTCGCCCACAGGACTGCCACATACTGGATGTTTTTCCCTTTTCACTCCGTTCTTTGTAAACCCTAGAAATGGTTGTGCGTGAAAATCCCAGTAACTGAGCAGATTGTGAAATACTCAGACTGGCCCGTCTGGCACCAACAACCATGCCACGCTCAAAATTGCTTAAATCACCTTTCTTTCCCCTTCTGACATTCAGTTTGGAGTTCAGGAGATTGTCTTAACCAGGACCACACCCCTAAATTCATTGAAGCAACGGCCATGTGACTGGTTGATTAGATAAATGCATTAAGGAGAAATTGAACAGGTGTTCCTAATAATCCTTTAGGTGAGTGTAGTTCATTGCACCAAAGATGAAATGCACTGACCAACACAAGCTTTATTAGCAAAATCACAGAAACAAGAAGCTGCATAGTCACATGTTTAGGTTATTGTCTAAAAATGTCACCTCTTCCACTTCTATACTTCTGTTTTCTATCACCAACAATCCCATAATACTCCACTGAGATTCCTGTTCAATCTTATCTTTTAGATCATCACATGAAACAAGATGGGGCTCAGTGTCTATCCTTGTTGTGTTCCCACCTCCACCTTAAACTCCTCTGTTTCATCTACAGCTCACCTTGGACAGAGGTCCAACTTCTCTGACACAAGACCTGCACCACCATGACACATTCATCTGCCACACAACAGTTTTCCCCCATATTTACAGACTACGGAAATTTATGAAGACACAGCAATTCCTTCTTACCTGCTCTGTCTTTTATGGGAAATTTTAAAAACTCAAGCTTTGCACTTTGATGTAAATCTTTACTTACACTAGAGACATTTATATGAGACAATCAAATATTAGTTTGATATATTTTCACATTTTCTGTAAAAATTTTGCAAAAAACTACAGTCATAGATGACAAAGTATCAGAATAATTTTCTCACAAACATTAAGTCTCATTCAATGTTTCAGTCCACAATGTTAGTCAGGCATATTCCAAAACACATTATTGACTTATTGACCCCGCCCACTCTCCAGCCCAGCGTCCAATCAGAGGGGAAGCCCCCGCTGGCCACACACAGCAGCGTGGCACTGCCCCTCTGCAGCTCCTCTCTGGACGGGGGCAGGACGGTCAGGGCGGGCTGCTGTACTCCCACTGCACACAGACAGGGGGCAGCGCAACGTGTTAAAGCAATACATCAGAAAACAGTCACTGCACAAAATGATGAAGACTAGAGACATTTACATCTGTGTCTTTCACTTCCTGTTCACTGTAAGTCCGACCAATGAACCGTGGACAACTGCTGTTATACTGATAAAAACTGTTACAAGTAAAAGTCATGGAGATTTATGACACATAAAAATAATAATATATTGTTTATGTAAGAGCTTGAATTGGGCTGATTTTAGGTCAACATATTGTAATTTTCTACAATTTTTTATTTTTTTTTAATGCAGACATATATCAAAGGAAAAAATACTTCTTATTCACTTTTTGTAAATATAATTAAACATAAACATGACTGAGTTCATAAATTGACTTTGGTGTTAAGTTAAAACCATTTCTTTCTTGTTTAAAACCTGAATTTAACTTTCAGAAAGGAAACTAACAACACTCATAATAATATTCAGTCTATGTAAAATTCAGTAAATGAATCATATATATTTTATATTTCTCTAATCAACAATAAACAGCCTAATAATAATTGTATATTTTGAGATCATTGTTTCTTTAACACTGACCTATACAACTGTAACTATGGAATTAAATTAAAGACAAATATTCACAAATCTACAAACATAACCAAAATCCTGCTAAAATACCAGTAATAAAGTAGTCCTGATAAAGTATAAAGTAAAAAGTACTCACAGTCCACGATGACTTGTGTTCCTCCTCCGAACGTCCACCACAGTGATACAAAGTCATGAAGAGGCCGTACAAAAACCTCTGCTCTGTTCTCCTCCACACACTGCTCTCAGTTCACACTCACAACATTCACTCATGTTTTACTATTTGTGTCATTATATAATCCATGAATGCAACCTGTCCAGATTCAACTTTGAAACACTGAAAACATGAAGAAAAGTCTAAATATATCTATTTTTTGCATTAATATTACTTGGTGTAATTGATGAGTGTTTTCTCCAGACAACTCACTGTGAATAAAAAATGTGATATTTTGTATAATAGAATAAATAGTTAAGTAGTAAGTTTAATAATACATTGAAATGCTAATGTTGGCTTTAAGGTGCAGTACTTTTGGTTACTGATGTGACTAGTGTGACTGCTTCATACTTCATACTATACTTATGTCCGGCAAAAAAGTGTTTTTTCACCTGTGTGTGTTTAAAAATGATTCCAATAGGATGAATACATTTGGGTTCAGAGTACAGAGACAGTATTTCCATAGAGAGGAGGGTCACATGGTCAGCTGATCCTTCCCTGAGTTTTATAGTGAGCTGAAGACTGCAGGACTCACATGTGTCAGTGAACGCACCATGGCTCTGGGCTGCACCATCCTCATCTGGACACTGGCCTGCTGCTGCTTCACAGGTTCCACTCTCAGTGACATTGAACACAACACACTGCCTTTTCTCTCTGTGTTTCTTCTGATAAATGTATATTGTTTTTTACAGGATGCAGTGGTCAGGTCACAGTCACTCAGCCTCCAGTCCAGACGTTTACTCCAGGATCCACAGTCACTCTCACATGTAAAACTAACACAGATGTTCATAATAATGTTAACATGTTCTGGTATCAACAGAAACCTGGTCAATCTCCAAATCCTTTGATATATTGGGCAACTCGACGTGTCTCAGGAATTTCATCTCGGTTCAGTGGCAGTGGGAGCGGCAGAGACTTCTCTTTGACCATCACTGGAGCTCAGGCTGAAGATGCAGCAGTTTATTATTGTCTGAGTCATCATAGCGGTGTAGGGTTCACACAGTGATTTATGGTCGTACAAAAACCTCCCTCAGTGAGTCCTTCAGAGTGAGACCAGAGCAGGAAACAACTGCAGCTGCTCAAGAGGAACAGACATCACTGATCTGTGTGGAGTTACACCAAACATTCACCTCGACAGTATTTTATTTTCTTTTTAGTCCTCTATCTGCCTATTAATGCTTTTTAAAACTCTAATTTAACATGGAAGTTACAAATTTATAATCCCTTTCACGAGAAAACAAAAAAAGATCAGTCACAACACTTGTAAATCGTTCCAAGACCATGGGGCTGAGTCAGAAAAGGCTGATTTTTCCAGCTCTGTGAGGCATCGAGGCACATTGAAAAATATTTGGGAGGAGAAGTGATTTAGGATATATATTATTTACCCAGACTTATACAATTCTTCATAACTCACTTATTCACTTATTAATCTACTGCAACTTTGAAATATTAAGTGTATAGGCTCCAGTCATATATACAAATGTGCTGACATAAGTTTAAGGCTCCTTGTTATAATATCTGATTTCTTCCCTGTCGTAACGTCTGGGGGATCAAAGATTCAGACTCGGAGTAAAAAGTTGAACAGTTTATTTAGGAACACAGAAATGTAAATGTAGATTGACGGAGCAGATAGTAGAGAGCGGGGTCGTAGGTCACGGGTCAGAGGCTGAAGGGTTTGTACTGGTTGTGGACAGCAGGATCAGAAGTGGACGTGCAGGGTAGTTCCAAAGAGCAGGATCTAGTGAAAAAGGAAAATAAGTAGCTAAGTACAGAGATCATATGCACAAAAACTAGACTGAGCGAAGTGGAACTGTACCACGGGGGATTCTCAGACGATCTGACGACATGTGTCAGATCTTTGGTCCCTTTGTGCTCCTCAGGTGCAGGCTGAGGAGAGAGTTTCCAGGAATTAGTCTTGAGTGGGATGTTTTTTGAAGTAAGCCAAATTGACTAACCTGACTGAGGAGCAGTGGAGCGATAGAGCGGCGCTTCTCTGCTGCAGCCTTAGTCTTGGCCCCAGCTTCAAGAAGAGCTGCCCTAATCTTCTTCCAGATCCTGTGGCAGCGTTGGCCATGGTGCTGGTCAGAGGGCGTCACCAGGTCTTTTTCCTTAGATAGGAAGAGTGGAGGCTGGTAACTGGGACAGGGGAAAAGTTGTGGGATATTCAGCCCAGGGAAGGAAGATACTCCAGGTAGAGGGATCAGAGGAAACGACACAGCACAATGTGGTCTCCAGATCCTGGTCTGTCCATTTGTCTGGGGGTGAAAGCTAGAAGTAGGTTAACAGTTGCAACGAGTGCTTCACAGAAGGAAAGCCAAACTTGAGAAATGAATTGTGTCCCACAGTTTGAAATTATGTCCAGGGGAATCCCATGAAGCCTGAATACATGGTCTGTAATTTCAGCAGGAAAATGAAGTGAGTCGCTTTGGAGAATCGGTCAACAACTGTGAGTATGACTGTGTTATCTTGAGATGGAGGGAGACTGGTCACGAAGTCCACAGCAATGTGTGACCAAGAGTGTGTCGGAACAGGCAATGGTTAGAGCAGGCAGCGAGTAAGAGGCTTTGCCCCTGGCACAAACAAATAGTTTTCCATTCAGAGCTGCAGCCGTACGTGTTTTTTCTAGTGGCTCCAACCCTACCCCAGCCTGCTCAGCTACCAGCTGGTCTAAAAAAACTGTCCTCCGCCCCAGAGTCGATGAGAGCCAGAATAGGTCATGTAAGAGTCTTAAAGCACAAAGTAGTATCAGTCTGAAGTCTATTGTGTTGCTTATACTCCCAGTACTCCCAGACCTACTGATAAGTGCCCCCTTTTGGCCGAACTGGACAAGTTGCAATAAAATGTCCCTGCCTCCCACATTACAGGCACTCACTCGCCTGGCGGCGTCACTGTCGCTCCTCTGCAGTAAGGTGTGCTCGACACAACTGCATAGGCTCCTCTGGTGGAGGTGACGTAGGAGACAGGTCAGATGACTCTGGGAGGACAGAGCTAGTTTTGTTCCACAGTTCCTCACTTCTGACCCTCAGCTCTCATACTTACCCTGCACTATGACACACTCCTCTGACACATAACACATTTTATTTTGTCTCCTTCATATGGGCTAATATAACGGGCATATGAGAAAAGTACTGAAAACTTAGAAGTACTGTTAGCAAAAAAGACGAGCAGAAGAAAATTGCATATTATTTAAACAAACTCTACCAGAAAAGACATGATGGAAAAAGACTTGGGCAGGTATTTCATAAGAATCTTGGAAAGTCTCAAAATACTGACCCTGCTCTTATTGAAATCTATGGGGCATTTTTAACTAAAGTTATTAAAATTGCCATTTTTAAAATAATTTTTCATTAATAAATTAAAATCGATTCAGCAAAATGTAAAAAAAAATACAATTAATGTACAGCTCAGTAACTCTATTTGTCATATCAGTGACTGTAGTAATTCAATAAAACTGCTGAAAAATGTCATAACACAAGACAAAAAATGTAACTTTATATTTAGTTCTCTACAGTTAGATGAGCTTGAAAAATACAGTCTGTAAAACACATCAGGCATTTTGAGTCAGACTTGATGGAAAAATAATTTCTATCATCAAACTATACAGCTTCAGTAACAGAATATTTAATTTCCTATTTATTACTCACTTTAAATAATAGTCCAGTGAGATCATTGTCTGACCTCATCTGTTTGTCCATCACCACAGTTCACACCTCCACCTTAAACTCCTCTGTTCCACCTCCACCTCACCTCTGTCCAACAGCTGTCATACAGGCCCTGCACCACCATGACACACTCCTCTGACACACAACAGATTTTTATTTTTCTCTCCCTCAGGCTTCTATAAAGGGCATTTCTGCTCCTATTCTGTCCCTATGAGGTTTTTGAGTCACACTGAAATCACTAAATCCTGACAGATGAGGAAGTGAACAGGGAGCTGCAGGTGGACGTCACTGACAACACGTTAAACACTTTACAAATGAGGAGAAAACTTCTGTTTTTACAAAGGTATGGCGTGTGTCGGTGCTAATGCTAATTTTGAAGCTTGATAATGTGAGAGTCCATCTTGACATGTCCCTGCTGCTGCAATAGGGCCTGACAGGTGTTTGCTGCACCAATCACAGAGCAGCATTGAGGTTTATGTGGAAACCATAGGTGAAGCACTCAAGAAAACAAAACCAAACATGGCAACGCCGACAAATGTACTTCAGGGTATTTTAGCAAAATTACAGAAAATTTAGTTTGTGGAAAATGTACAGAAGGTAAGGGCTTTGTGCATTTGTGGACAGGAAATATGTCTGTGCTTTTCTCTTAAATAGATGTAACAAAAGTTAAATTCAAATAATCGTCATGATGTTTCGCATTTTCTGATTGTTTTCAGTGAGAGCCATCCCAGTTTGATAATGTGTTGAACTGATTTCACAGTGACAGATCAATCTGGTGTGAGACATGTTAGAATGTGGATACTTTATAAAGTATTCAGTAATAGATTATTTAATTTCTTATCTATTCATATTAGGTCTTATTCAATGCTTCTATTCACACTGTCAGTGGAGCCTATTTCATCATACAATACTGACTTACTGTAGATGCATTCAACCAAAAGGGGGCACTATACTGCAAGAACTGCTCACAAAAAAGACAGAAGAGGGTTTGAAAATCCTCTCCTCCTCTTCATGTTGAAACTCAATGCAAATCATTTTAGAGAACTGTCACATTTCAAGATATCAGTTGTACTTAATTTATCCATCTAATCACCTTCTGTTTCACTTGGACAGGTGGATGCAAATTATGTTCCTACTTTCAAATGCACAAGCAGGTTAAGGGTCACATGGTCAGAAGATCCTATGTGTATTTTTAATGTGTGTTCACCTGCCCAGGGACTGCACATGGGAAACAGCAGGAGCTAAATCTGGTACAAATTCTCTTTTCTTTTGTGAGATTAATTCATTTGTACATGGTCCCTGACAAGTAAAGACTAATGAAAGAAATAAAATATTGAAAACACGACCAGAGCGTCTATGGACTTTGTTAGAATGTGTGATTGCACTTTTGTTTAAAGTGACAGTGTCTGTTCTATATGAGCAGAAACACACCACAATAATTTGTACAAAACAGTTTGATGTTGCATATTAAAATATTGTATTTAACTTAATAAAAGAGACAAAACTCATTGATGAACACAAGCTTTATTAGCACAAACACAGTAACATGAAGCTGCATAGTCACATGTTTATTCCTGAGCCCTCCATCAGCTCAGTCAAACCCAGGGAGTGTCCCATAGAGCAGGTGAAGTGTGTCCTCATGTGGGCGTGTCTCACTGGGAGCAGGACAGTGACTCCAGGCTCTGAGTGACTGGGCTCTGTCCACTCCGATGGGCCTCACAGCTCATTGATGTGTCTCTCCACTGCTCTGTGGACAGCCTCAGGACGCTGATGTGGCTGTAGAGGCCGTCCCCTCTCATGACCCCCGGGCTGTGGGACCCCTCTGCGGAGGCCCCGCCCACTCTCCAGCCCAGCGTCCAATCAGAGGGGAAGCCCCCGCTGGCCACACACAGCAGCGTGGCACTGCCCCTCTGCAGCTCCTCTCTGGACGGGGGCAGGACGGTCAGGGCGGGCTGCTGTACTCCCACTGCACACAGACAGGGGGCAGCGCAACGTGTTAAAGCAATACATCAGAAAACAGTCACTGCACAAAATGATGAAGACTAGAGACATTTACATCTGTGTCTTTCACTTCCTGTTCACTGTAAGTCCGACCAATGAACCGTGGACAACTGCTGTTATACTGATAAAAACTGTTACAAGTAAAAGTCATGGAGATTTATGACACATAAAAATAATAATATATTGTTTATGTAAGAGCTTGAATTGGACTGAATTTAGGTCATCATACGTTAATTTCTTTTGTGTATTTAACACAGAAATATCATAAGAAAAAATACTTCTTATTCACTTTTTGTAAATATAATTAAACATAAACATGATTGAGTTCATAAATTGACTTTGGTGTTAAGTTAAAACCATTTCTTTCTTGTTTAAAACCTGAATTTAACTTTCAAAAATGAAACTAACAACACTCATAATAATATTCAGTCTATGTAAAATTCAGTAAATGAATCATATATATTTCATATTTCTCTAATCAACAATAAACAGCCTAATAATAATTGTATATTTTGAGATCATTGTTTCTTTAACACTGACCTATACAACTGTAACTATGGAATTAAATTAAAGACAAATATTCACAAATCTACAAACATAACCAAAATCCTGCTAAAATACCAGTAATAAAGTAGTCCTGATAAAGTATAAAGTAAAAAGTACTCACAGTCCACGATGACTTGTGTTCCTCCTCCGAACGTCCACCACAGTGATACAAAGTCATGAAGAGGCCGTACAAAAACCTCTGCTCTGTTCTCCTCCACACACTGCTCTCAGTTCACACTCACAACATTCACTCATGTTTTACTATTTGTGTCATTATATAATCCATGAATGCAACCTGTCCAGATTCAACTTTGAAACACTGAAAACATGAAGAAAAGTCTAAATATATCTATTTTTTGCATTAATATTACTTGGTGTAATTGATGAGTGTTTTCTCCAGACAACTCACTGTGAATAAAAAATGTGATGTGATATTTTGTATAATAGAATAAATAGTTAAGTAGTAAGTTTAATAATACATTGAAATGCTAATGTTGGCTTTAAGGTGCAGTACTTTTGGTTACTGATGTGACTAGTGTGACTGCTTCATACTTCATACTATACTTATGTCCGGCAAAAAAGTGTTTTTTCACCTGTGTGTGTTTAAAAATGATTCCAATAGGATGAGTACATTTGGGTTCAGAGTACAGAGACAGTATTTCCATAGAGAGGAGGGTCACATGGTCAGCTGATCCTTCCCTGAGTTTTATAGTGAGCTGAAGACTGCAGGACTCACATGTGTCAGTGAACGCACCATGGCTCTGGGCTGCACCATCCTCATCTGGACACTGGCCTGCTGCTGCTTCACAGGTTCCACTCTCAGTGACATTGAACACAACACACTGCCTTTTCTCTCTGTGTTTCTTCTGATAAATGTATATTGTTTTTTACAGGATGCAGTGGTCAGGTCACAGTCACTCAGCCTCCAGTCCAGACGTTTACTCCAGGATCCACAGTCACTCTCACATGTCAAACTAACACAGATGTTTATAGATGGAGTAGTGGGGAGTTGGGTATGCACTGGTATCAGCAGAAACCTGGTCAGTCTCCAAAGCTCTGGATAAAACTTGCTACACAACGTCTGTCAGAAACTCCATCTCGGTTCAGTGGCAGTGGGAGCGGCAGAGACTTCTCTTTGACCATCACTGGAGCTCAGGCTGAAGATGCAGCAGTTTATTACTGTCAGAGTGTTCATAGCGGTGTGTTCACACAGTGATTTATGGTCGTACAAAAACCTCCCTCAGTGAGTCCTTCAGAGTGAGACCAGAGCAGGAAACAACTGCAGCTGCTCAAGAGGAACAGACTCACATCATAGTAGAGCAGTGAACACTCTTTACTGCTCTGAACTAAAAATCATGCACCAACAGCATTTTTTTCATTTTTACACATGGAGAATATTTAGGTTCATTTTTTTTTCCACAAATCACACCTCCATCCCGTCCTATTATTTTCTATAAACAAATATCTTATTGTTAGATCTGTAAACAGAATAGTTCATTGAGATTCTTGTCTCACCTCATCTGTTAATTTGCTCATCACCACAGTAAAACAAAACAGGGCTATGTGGGTCTCCTTGCCGTGTTCCCACCTCCACCTTAAACTGTTTTGTTCCACAGTTCCTCACTTCTTCCTCAGCTCTCATACTTGCCCTGCACTATGACACACTCCTCTGACACATAACACATTTTATTTTGTCTCCTTCATATGGGCTAATATAACGGTTATATGAGAAAAGTACTGAAAACTCAGAAATACTTTTAGCAAAATAGACAAGCAGAAAAAAATTGCATATTATGTGAACAAACCTCAGCAGGAAAGACATGATGGAAAAAGACTTGGGCAGGTATTTCATATGAATCTTGGAAAGTCTCAAAATAATGACCCTGCTATTATTGAAATCTATGGGGCATTTTTAACTAAAGTTATTAAAATTGTCATTTTTTAAATAACTTTTCATTAATAAAGTAAAATCGCTTCAGCAAAAAATTAAAGAAATACAATTATACACTCTGTAAAACACATCAGGCATTTTGAGTCAGACTTGATGGAAAAATAATTTCTATCATCATATGTTACAGCTTCAGTAATAGAATATTTAATTTCCTATTTATTACTCACTTTAAATAATAGTCCAGTGAGATCATTGTCTGACCTCATCTGTTTGTCCATCACCACAGTTCACACCTCCACCTTAAACTCCTCTGTTCCACCTCCACCTCACCTCTGTCCAACAGCTGTCATACAGGCCCTGCACCACCATGACACACTCCTCTGACACAACTGACTTTTCCTCATCTCCCTCATAAAGGCTGCAGAAATTTAGGAAGTTAGTAAGCTCTTCCTTCTTCTGTGTGACTATAACAAATTCTACAACAGTCCAGTTTTGCTCGTTGATGTAAATCCTTGTTACATTTGCCAAACATTACAGTCACATTTTAGCTTTGTGTGACCAAGCATGAGAATCACAAACAATGTATTTATTTATTTATTTTAATATTAATAATCAATCTATTTAATTCAAACCAATGTTTTATTTTTTAATCTATTCATATTCTATATTTCTGACCTCGTACATATTCTTTCCAAAAAAAACAAACAAAAAAAACATACTATCATCAGCTAATAAAATTTTCCCAGGTTCAAATACATTTAACAAAACATTAAATTATAAAATAAATAATGTGGGTCCATGAATCGAGCCTTGGGGCACCAACATTTAAAATCATATCTCTCTGTGTATGTATCATTTATTTATGCATATTTTTTTCTGTTTTCTAAATATCTCACTCTCCACTGATGAACCACCCCTCAAATGTCATACTTGTTCATTTTTTAACTTATCGTGAATTATTTATCACAATGAAGACTTTTTGTAGATCAATGAAAATACACAGACTTTGATCAGTTCCATTATTCCCGATGCCATTGAATGTTCTGTGTTAAATCTAAACAGAGTCTCATAAAAGATCATTTGTTTTATTTTTTTACATATCAAATCTTGTTGTAAAAACCTCTAATATTTGTGAAACTTTGGAAACAATGAGACTGGCCTATAGTTTGAAAAATTGTGTTGATCATCATTTTTATAAAGAGGTATTTGGTTCATTGAACAAATGACGTAATGCACTGATCAACACAAACTTTATTAGCACAAATCACAGAAACAACAAGCTGCATAGTCGTAAAAGTCCACTGAGATTCCTGTTTGATCTTGTCTTTTAGACGGTCCATCATCACAGTAAACAAGATGGGGCTCAATGGGTTTCCTTGTCACGTTCCCAACTCCACCTTAAACTCCTCTGTTACATCATCACCTCACCTCTGACCAACTGCTCGAACACAAGCCCTGCACCACCATGACACACTCCTCTGAAATACAACAGGCTTTTCCCCAAATATTATAAACTACTGAATTGTAAGATAAGACGTACTAACTCCTTTTGACCTTCTCTGTTCCTTTTTGCCAATTTTACAAAAGTCCAGTTTAGCACCTGGATGTAAATACTTGCTACGTTGAAGAAATTAATGGAAGGATAATGAAATATTAGTTTTGGGTTGTTGTTTTTTTTATATATTTTCACATTTTCTGTGAAAATTGTGCCAAACATTAAAATAATATTTTAGTCTTGGGTGACAAAGCATCAGAATCACTGCCTCACAAACTTTATGTCTTATTCAATACTTCAATCCACACTGTCAGTAGAGCCTGTTTCATCAAATATTATTATTATTAATAATAATAATAATAATACATTTTATTTGTTAGGCGCCTTTCAAGGCTCTTAAGGTCGCCGTACATACATACATACACAATACAAATAGAACAATGTAAAATGATTAAAAATACATTTAAAAACAAATATAGATTAAAAGACAGTGCAGTTATGGTCAGAGAGGTCAGGGTGAGAAGGCCTTTCTAAACACATGAGTTTTGAGTTTAGATTTGAAGTGTGGGAGTGAGTGTGTGTTGCGGAGGTCATGGGGGAGGGAGTTCCAGAGCTGGGGAGCAGAGCAGCTGAAGGCTCTGCTCGCCATAGTGACAAGACGGGCAGGAGGGACAGTGAGGTGCAGGGAAGAGGAGGAGCGGAGGGAGCGGGCGGGTGTGGAGATGTGAATGAGGTCAGACAGGAGGGGCCAGGTTGTGGAGAGCTTTGTATGTGAGGAGTATGATTTTGTAGTGTATGCGGTGCGTGATGGAGCCAGTGGAGCTGTTGCAGGACAGGTGTGATGTGGTGATGGGAGGGTGTGTGTGTGATAGTGCGGGCAGCTGAGTTTGGACCAGTTGGAGTTTATGGAGTGATTTTTGTGGGAGTCCGAACAGAAGAGAGTTGCAGTAATCTATACAGGAAGTGACCAGGCTATGGATGAGGATGGCGGTGGTGTGTGGGGTGAGTGAGGGACAGAGGCAGTGGATGTTTCTGAGGTGGAAGTAGGCGGACCGGGTGATGTTGTTGATATGGGAGGTGAAGGAAAGTGTGCTGTCGAGGATGACACCCAGACTCTTTACCTGAGAGGAGGGGGAGATAGAGGAGCCGTCAGTGGATATGGAAAAAGGATTTATTTTGCTTAGGGTGGATTTGGTGCCGATGAGTAGGAGTTCTGTTTTATTGCCGTTAAGTTTGAGGAAGTTTGAGGTGAACCAGGTTTGTATTTCTGTGAGGCAGTCTGTCAGGGAGGAGGGTGGAAGTGTAGAGTTGGGTTTACTGGAAATGTAGAGCTGGGTGTCATCCGCGTAACAGTGAAAGTGAATGTGGTGTTTTCTAAAGATGGAACCAAGGGGGAGAAAATAGTTGCATTTACAGATTGTTATAACCTCCAGTCACTGAAGGGTCATTGAATCAAAATGTGGCCTAAGATTAAGTATTTTTCACTCCACATGGTTCATTGGACAAAAGATGAAATGCACTGATCAACACAAACTTTATTAGAAAAATCACAGTAACAAGAAGCTGCACAGTCACATGTTTAGGTTATTGTCTAAAAATGTCACCTCTTCCACTTCTATACTTCTGTTTTCTATCACCAACAATCCCATAATACTCCACTGAGATTCCTGTTCAATCTTATCTTTTAGATCATACATGTCAGAGTCAAGGCCCGCGGGCCAGATCCGGCCCTCGAGAGTGTTTTTTATGGCCCTCAGAATGATATTGATTTATTATTATATCCGGCCCGCAGGCCTCAGCAAGCCAGCGGCCCGCAGGTGTTTTACGCGCACCAATACTACATTTCCCACAATGCAACGGTGGCGCACAGAGCGGGATGCGGCTTCATTGTATTATTCATTTGCGGTCATTAGCTTAACAGCAAAAGTAAACTTTCAGATAACTATTAAAATGGCAAAACGGAAGGTGGACATTGAGAACAGGGGGTTTCAAATAAGGTGGGAGTGGGAGTACATGTTCACGGAGGTAGCTGGGAGACCTGTGTGTCTTCTGTGTGGAGAAAGTGTGGCGGTAATGAAAGAGTATAATCTGAGACGGCATCATGACACGAAACACAAGGACAAAAACAAGAATATGGACATGGAACAAAGGCTACAGAAGGTGGAAGACTTAAAACGAGGTCTCAATTCTCGCCAGGCTCTATTCAGAAAAGCCAATTCACAAAGCGAGGCTGCTGTCAAGGCCAGTTTTATTGTGGCCGAAGAGATCGCTAAAACAGCCCGGCCATTTACAGAGGGGGATTTTATCAAAAACTGCATGCTTAAAGTTTGTGACTCAGTTTGCCCAGACAAAAGGCAACTCTTTTTGAACGTGAGCCTGAGCAGAAACACCGTTGCTGAGCGTGTTGACCAGCTGTCAATCAATCTAAAAGAGCAGCTTGTGAAAAAGGGAAAAGATTTCATCGCATATTCCCTGGCTGTGGATGAGAGCATGGACACCTCTGACATTGCCCAGTGGAGTGGACTCCAGCATGAGCGTGACAGAGGAGTTTTTGGCCTTGTGTCCTATGCATGGCACAACTACAGGACATGATTTGTACGAAGAAGTGTCAAGATGTGAAAATGAGATGGAGCTGCCTTGGGACAAACTCGTGGGGTTGACTACAGACGGAGCACCTGCGATGTGTGGACACAGGAGCGGACTGGTTGCGAGGATACGGGAGAAGATGCGGGAGGAGAACGTCACAGGTGAGCTGACAGCTTATCATTGTATAATACACCAGGAGTCATTGTGTGGTAAAGCCTTGAAAATGGAACATGTAATGAGCACCATCACGCGTGCAGTTAACTTTATCAGAGCTAAAGGTTTAAATCACCGCCAGTTCAAAGCATTTCTGAGCGAGTTAGAAACTGAGCATGGTGATTTGCCCTATCACACGGAGGTGCGATGGCTAAGCCAGGGAAAGGTGCTGCAAAGATGTTTTGAGCTGCGTGAGGAGATTTGTCTGTTCTTGGAAAGCAAAGGGAAAGACACAACACAATTCCGAGACGAAACGTTTCTGTGTGAAACGGCTTTTCTGTGTGACATCACGAGTCACCTGAATGCAATGAACCTGCAGCTGCAGGGTCGGGGTCAAGTCATCTCTGATATGTACAGTACAGTGAAGGCGTTTAAAACCAAACTGACTTTGTGGGAGGCACAGATGCGGAAAGAAAACTTGAGCCACTTTCCTAGCTGCCACACCATGAAAGAGAAGCTCTCTACCAGCGTGTTCCCGACGCACAGTTTGCTGATAAAATTGGTGTACTAACCTCTGACTTCCGACGCCGATTTGCTGACTTTGAAGCACAAAAAAACAGGTTTTTACTGCTCAGTAATCCATTTGCAGTTGACGTGGAAAGCTCACCACCAAACCTCCAAATGGAGCTGATCGAGCTCCAATGCAGTGACGAACTAAAGGCAAAATATGCGGCAGTAGGTGCTGCGGAGTTTGTCCGTTTCATCCCCGAAACAATGGCCCAGTTGCGCATCCAAGCTGCTCAAACGCTCTCTATGTTTGGCAGCACGTACCTATGTGAACAACTGTTTTCTTTGATGAAGCTTAACAAAACATCACACAGAAGTCGACTTACTGCTGAACACCTTCACGCAATCCTGAGAATTTCCTCAGCTCAGAGCCTGACCCCGAACATTGATGAACTTTTACAAAAGATGAGACACCACCAAGTATCAGCCTCAAACAAGTGAACATTACTGTGCAATAACATATTTAGAGTTTTTACTCAGTTAAAGTTTAAAAGTCGAAGTTAAATATTTGTTTTCACAGCACATGTGACATTTCGTTGAAGAAAGTGTTGTTTTTATCTTATTTTTGCACTTTATTTTGTTGTATTTCAGTCCTATTGTGTTTTTAAAATATTTCAGTTGAGTGACTGATAGAAAATTGCTGATATTATTTTTTTTTTTGAAGTAAATTTAGCCTACTTTTGCCATTTTCCTGAAAAAATATACTGATGGTGCCTTCATTCATTGCATCAAGGAAGTTTGTCTTTTGTGCCTGTTGAAAATAAAAAATTACCGACAGAGCCATAACAAAATATTGCCTTATTTATCTGGTCCGATCATATATATTTGTTAGGTTTTCAGTAGGTTCAATATTAGGTTCACTAGACTATGTGCAGTCATTTTAAATAGTTTCAATGAACATTCGATCAGTCCGGCCCTCGGCTTGTAGATAATTTTTTCATTTGGCCCCCTGTCCATTTGACTTTGACACCCCTGTTTTAGATCATCACATGAAACAAGATGGGGCTCAGTGTCTATCCTTGTTGTGTTCCCACCTCCACCTTAAACTCCTCTGTTTCATCTACAGCTCACCTTGGACAGAGGTCCAACTTCTCTGACACAAGACCTGCACCACCATGACACATTCATCTCCCACACTACAGTTTTCCCCCCATATTTACAGATTCCTGAAATTTAAAAACACACAGCAATTCCTTCTTACCTGCTCAGTCTCTTATGGGAAATTTAAAAAAATCAAGCTTTGCACTTTGATGTAAATCTTTACTTACACTAGAGACATTTATATGAGACAATCAAATGTTAATTTTATATTTTTTCACATTTTCTGTAAAAATTTTGCCAAAAACTACAGTCATAGATGACAAAGCATCAGAATAATTGTCTCACAAACATTTAGTCTTATTCATTGTTTCAGTCCACAATGTTAGTCAGGCATATTCCAAAACACATTATTGACTTCTATAGACAACTTCCACCAAAAGAGGGCACTATACTACAAATACTGCCCACACAGAGGACACATGGTGAACTCCTCTTCATGTTGAAACTCAATGCAAATCATTTTAGAGAACTGTCATATTTCAAGATATCAGTTGTACTTAATTTATCCATCTAATCACCTTCTGTTTCACTTGGACAGGTGGATGCAAATTATGTTCCTACTTTCAAATGCACAAGCAGGTTAAGGGTCACATGGTCAGAAGATCCTATGTGTATTTTTAATGTGTGTTCACCTGCCCAGGGACTGCACATGGGAAACAGCAGGAGCTAAATCTGGTACAAATTCTCTTTTCTTTTGTGAGATTAATTAATTTGTACATGGTCCCTGACAAGTAAAGACTAATGAAAGAAATAAAATATTGAAAACACGACCAGAGCGTCTATGGACTTTGTTAGAATGTGTGATTGCACTTTTGTTTAAAGTGACAGTGTCTGTTCTATATGAGCAGAAACACACCACAATAATTTGCACAAAATAGTTTGATGTTACATATTAATATATTGTATTTAACTTAATAAAAGAGACAAAACTCATTGATGAACACAAGCTTTATTAGCACAAACACAGTAACATGAAGCTGCATAGTCACATGTTTATTCCTGAGCCCTCCATCAGCTCAGTCAAACCCAGGGAGTGTCCCATAGAGCAGGTGAAGTGTGTCCTCATGTGGGCGTGTCTCACTGGGAGCAGGACAGTGACTCCAGGCTCTGAGTGACTGGGCTCTGTCCACTCCGATGGGCCTCACAGCTCACTGATGTGTCTCTCCACTGCTCTGTGGACAGCCTCAGGACGCTGATGTGGCTGTAGAGGCCGTCCCCTCTCATGACCCCCGGGCTGTGGGACCCCTCTGCGGAGGCCCCGCCCACTCTCCAGCCCAGCGTCCAATCAGAGGGGAAGCCCCCGCTGGCCACACACAGCAGCGTGGCACTGCCCCTCTGCAGCTCCTCTCTGGACGGGGGCAGGACGGTCAGGGCGGGCTGCTGTACTCCCACTGCACACAGACAGGGGGCAGCGCAACGTGTTAAAGCAATACATCAGAAAACAGTCACTGCACAAAATGATGAAGACTAGAGACATTTACATCTGTGTCTTTCACTTCCTGTTCACTGTAAGTCCGACCAATGAACCGTGGACAACTGCTGTTATACTGATAAAAACTGTTACAAGTAAAAGTCATGGAGATTTATGACACATAAAAATAATAATATATTGTTTATGTAAGAGCTTGAATTGGGCTGATTTTAGGTCAACATATTGTAATTTTCTACAATTTTTTATTTTTTTTTAATGCAGACATATATCAAAGGAAAAAATACTTCTTATTCACTTTTTGTAAATATAATTAAACATAAACATGATTGAGTTCATAAATTGACTTTGGTGTTAAGTTAAAACTATTTCTTTCTTGTTTAAAACCTGAATTTAACTTTCAGAAAGGTAAAACTAACAACACTCATAATAATATTCAGTCTATGTAAAATTCAGTAAATGAATCATATATATTTTATATTTCTCTAATCAACAATAAACAGCCTAATAATAATTGTATATTTTGAGATCATTGTTTCTTTAACACTGACCTATACAACTGTAACTATGGAATTAAATTAAAGACAAATATTCACAAATCTACAAACATAACCAAAATCCTGCTAAAATACCAGTAATAAAGTAGTCCTGATAAAGTATAAAGTAAAAAGTACTCACAGTCCACGATGACTTGTGTTCCTCCTCCGAACGTGAACCACAGTGATACAAAGTCATGAAGAGGCCGTACAAAAACCTCTGCTCTGTTCTCCTCCACACACTGCTCTCAGTTCACACTCACAACATTCACTCATGTTTTACTATTTGTGTCATTATATAATCCATGAATGCAACCTGTCCAGATTCAACTTTGAAACACTGAAAACATGAAGAAAAGTCTAAATATATCTATTTTTTGCATTAATATTACTTGGTGTAATTGATGAGTGTTTTCTCCAGACAACTCTCTGTGAATAAAAAATGTGATGTGATATTTTGTATAATAGAATAAATAGTTAAGTAGTAAGTTTAATAATACATTGAAATGCTAATGTTGGCTTTAAGGTGCAGTACTTTTGGTTACTGATGTGACTAGTGTGACTGCTTCATACTTCATACTATACTTATGTCCGGCAAAAAAGTGTTTTTTCACCTGTGTGTGTTTAAAAATGATTCCAATAGGATGAATACATTTGGGTTCAGAGTACAGAGACAGTATTTCCATAGAGAGGAGGGTCACATGGTCAGCTGATCCTTCCCTGAGTTTTATAGTGAGCTGAAGACTGCAGGACTCACATGTGTCAGTGAACGCACCATGGCTCTGGGCTGCACCATCCTCATCTGGACACTGGCCTGCTGCTGCTTCACAGGTTCCACTCTCAGTGACATTGAACACAACACACTGCCTTTTCTCTCTGTGTTTCTTCTGATAAATGTATATTGTTTTTTACAGGATGCAGTGGTCAGGTCACAGTCACTCAGCCTCCAGTCCAGACGTTTACTCCAGGATCCACAGTCACTCTCACATGTCAAACTAACACAGATGTTTATCGTAATTCTAATGGTTGGTTATTGCACTGGTATCAGCAGAAACCTGGTCAGTCTCCAAAGCTCTGGATAAAATATGTTACACAACGTCTGTCAGAAACTCCATCTCGGTTCAGTGGCAGTGGGAGCGGCAGAGACTTCTCTTTGACCATCACTGGAGCTCAGGCTGAAGATGCAGCAGTTTATCACTGTCAGAGTTATCATAGCCCCAATGTGTTCACACAGTGATTTATGGTCGTACAAAAACCTCCCTCAGTGAGTCCTTCAGAGTGAGACCAGAGCAGGAAACAACTGCAGCTGCTCAAGAGGAACAGACATCACTGATCTGTGTGGAGTTACACCAAACATTCACCTCGACATTATTTTATTTTTTTTATCTCTCTATAGTCCTTATAACTATTAATGTGTTATAAAACTCTAATTTATCATGCAAGTCCCAAATTCATAATCCCTGTCACAAGTAAAAGAAAAACATCAGTTTCCACACCATCTTGAACTTTTCAAGTGACTCTAGAGATTCCAGTTTTAAGATCTTTTTGTAAATCGTTCCAAGACCATGGAGCTGAGTCAGAAAAGGCTGATTTTTCCAGCTCTGTGAGGCATCGAGGCACATTGAAAAATATTTGGGAGGAGAAATGATTTAGGATATATATTATTTACCAAGACTTATACAATTCTTCATAATTCACTTATTCACTTATTAATCTACTGCAACTATGAAATATGAAATGTACAGGCTCCAGTCATATATACAAATGTGCTGACATAAGTTTATGGGCTCCTTGTTATAATATCTGATTTCTCCTCATAGTTTAATAGCACCTGCTCTGTGAGGGATCAAATCTGGAATACCAAGTCATGATGTAAATATGATTTCATTTTGATTAGATCATTTTGAATTCAATAATTGTAAGTCACAAATCTTAACTCTAATGTATTGTAGACTTTCATATGAAAATAAGCAGAGACATCACATTTCATACGGCTCATAGGACAAAAGACAGACCACTTCTTATCATGTAACACAAGCTTTATTACCTCTCCCTGCTCTGACCATAAGCCACACTCTACATCTAACTCTTATTGCAGTTGTCGGTGGGGTCCATGTTCAGGGCCCATGCAGCTCTAAGCACTGGCTCCTCTACAGTGACTGGACCTGGGTGTGTCCGTGGTGGCTCACCCTGCAGGAGAACAGCTGTCCCTGCAGTTTAGAGGGAAATTCTACAGACAAATCCACAGCTGTGTCATGAGCTCACCAGTCTCTTCTAATTTATACTTGGGACAATTTGAACACGGTGCACTGGCCTCATTTCCAGGCAATCCACCCACGCTTTGGTATCGATACGTGGATGACAACTGGACCAAAATCTAAATTCAAGATCTGGAGCCCTTAACTGCACATATTAATGCTGTGAATCCAAACATCAAGTTCACACGTGAAGAGGCCAAGGAGAACAAACTGTCCTTCTTAGATTGTGCAGTAACAATAGGAGAGGACCGGTGTCTCCAGGTAGAAGTCTTCAGGAAGTCCACACACACTGACCAATACCTGCTGTTTGATTCACACCATCCACTGCAGCACAAACTCAGAGTTACAGTGAGGCAAATAAGTATTTGAACACCTGTCTATCAGCTAGAATTCTGACCTTCAAAGACCTGTTAGTCCACCTTTAAAAAGTCCACCTCCACTCCACTTATTATCCTATATTAGAAGCACCTGTTTGAGGTCGTTAGCTGCATAAAGACACCTGTCCACACCATACAATCAGTAAGACTCTGACTAACATGGCCAAGACCAAACAACTGTCAAAATGCACAAGAGACAAAACTGTAGACCTCCACAAGGCTGGAAAGGGCTGCAGGGCAATTGCCAAGCAGCTTGGTGAAAAAAGATCCACTGTTGGAGAAATTATTAAGAAATGGAAGAAGCTAAACATGACTGTCAATCTCCCTCGGACTGGGGCTCCATACAAGATCTTAACTTGTGGGGTCTCAATGATTCCAAGAAAGGTGAGGAATCAGCCTCGAACTACACAGAAGGAGCTGGTCAATATCCTGAAAAGAGCTGTGACCACCGTTTCCAAGGTTAGTGTTAGTAATACACTAAGACTTCAAGGTTTAAAATCATGCATGGCACGGAAGGTTCCCCTGCTTAAACCAGCACATGTCCAGGTTCGTCTTAAGTTTGACAATGACCATTTGGATGATCCAGAGGAGTCATGGGAGAAAGTCATGTGATCAGATGAGACCTAAATAGAACTTTTTGGTCTTAATTCCACTCGCCGTGTTTGAAGGAAGAAGAATGATGAGTACCATCCACAGAACACCATCCCTACTGTGAAGCATGGGGGTGGAAACATCATGCTTTGAGTGTTTTTCTGCACATGGGACAGGACGACTGCACTGTATTAAGGAGAGGGTGACCGGGGCCATATATTGTGAGATTTTAGGGAACAACCTTCTTCCCTCAGTTAGAGCACAGAAGATGGGTCGTGGCTGGGTCTTCCAACATGACAATGACACGAAGTACACAGCCAGGATAACCAAGGAGTGGAATGGCCTAGCTAGTCTCCAGACCTAAACCCAATAGAAAATCTTTGGAGGGATCTCAAACTCCGTGTTTCTCAGCGACAGCCCAGAAACCTGACTAATCTAGAGAAGATCTGTGTGGAAGAGTGGGCCTCCTGCAGTGTGAGCAAACCTGGTGAAAAACTACAGGAAATGTTTGACCTCTGTAAATGCAAACAAAGGTTACTGTACCAAATATTAACATTGATTTTCTCAGTTGTTCAAACACTTATTTGCAGCAGTAACATACAAATAAATTATTTTAAAAATCATACAATTTGATTTCCAGATTTTTTTTTTTCAGATTATGTCTCTCACAGTGGACATGCACCTAAGATGAAAATTTCACACCCCTCCATGATTTCTAAGTGGGAAAACTTGCAAAATCACAGGGTTTTCAAATACTTATTTACCTCACTGTATCCGCACACTACAGCAAGTGATGCCCACAAACACAGAGACAAAAATGAAGGAGGAACAGCACGTGGAGAAAGTCCTCTCAGCTTGTGGATATCCAAAATGGGCCTTCAATAGATCTAAGAGAGCGAAAAAACAGGACAACAGGGAATCTGAACCCAGAAGGAAAGGTGTTACCATCCCTTACACAACAGTGTGTCTGAAAAACTAAAGAGAATTTTCAGACAGTATGAAATTCCAGTATTTTTCAAACCTACAAACACTTTAAGACAAAAACTGGTTCACTCAAAGAACAAAACCCCAAACAACAAAGTAATCTCCATAGTCTACTCCATTCAGTGCAGTGAAGAGTGCAGTGAGCGTTACACTGGAGAAACTAAACAGCCCCTCCATACGAGGATGAACCAACACCGTCACAAGAGCAGCTCAGGACCACAGTCTGCTGTTCATCTACATCTCAGAGACACTGACCACTCCTTTGAAGAGAGTGAGGTTCACATCTGACCCAGAGAAAAGAAATGATTTGAGAGGAGAGTTAAAGAAGATGTTTTTGTGAGGAAAGACAATCCTTCCTTAAACAGGAATGGAGGCCCGAGACTTAATCTCTCACCGATCTACAACTCTATCCTCAGATCCAAATAAAACAATAGCAGGGTCATTAAAGATTGAAAAGGGTAGTTTCAGATGAAACTGGAGACAAAAGCTGTTTAAAGTTTCAGTGTAGTTAGCTCCTCCTTCAGACAGATATAAGACAGTGTCCAGCAGTAAACTGACCACAACTGAAGAACAAACGGCTTGGACGAGCAGCAAAACGTCTTCACTCCATGATTGTAATAGCTGATTTTTCACTTCTATGCAGTTGTATTTTTTAATAAATTGCCCCTTTTCTATATGAGTGATAATAAGTGAATACATTACAAAAAAAAACAGGTACAATTTGCTCCCGTATGTTCTGATATTTGAACTTAACAATTCTGGACATGTTACACCACAACTCTTAACTCAGATGATTTCTTACATTTCAGAAACATATACAAGATTATAAAATACTACTTTAATATATTTTTACATTTTCTGTACAGATTATGCCAAATATTACAGTCATATTTTAGACTGAATCAAAACAGAATCACTGCCTCACAAACATTTTGTCTTATTCAATGCTTCAATCCACAATGTCAGTAGAGCCTATTTCATCAAATATTATTGACTTGCTGTAGATATATTACACCAAAAGGGGGCACTATACTGCAAGAACTGACCACACAGAAGACAGAAGAGGGTTTGAAAATCCTCTCCTCCTCTTCATGTTGAAACTCAATGCAAATCATTTTAGAGAACTGACATATTTCAAGATATCAGTTGTACTTAATTTATCCATCTAATCACCTTCTGTTTCACTTGGACAGGTGGATGCAAATTATGTTCCTACTTTCAAATGCACAAGCAGGTTAAGGGTCACATGGTCAGCTGATCCTTCCCTGAGTTTTATAGTGAGCTGAAGACTGCAGGACTCACATGTGTCAGTGAACGCACCATGGCTCTGGGCTGCACCATCCTCATCTGGACACTGGCCTGCTGCTGCTTCACAGGTTCCACTCTCAGTGACATTGAACACAACACACTGCCTTTTCTCTCTGTGTTTCTTCTGATAAATGTATATTGTTTTTTACAGGATGCAGTGGTCAGGTCACAGTCACTCAGCCTCCAGTCCAGACGTTTACTCCAGGATCCACAGTCACTCTCACATGTAAAACTAACACAGATGTTTATAGATGGGGTGGTGGGGAGTTGGGTATGTTCTGGTATCAGCAGAAACCTGGTCAGTCTCCAAAGCCCTTGATAAAACTTGCTACACAACGTCTGTCAGAAACTCCATCTCGGTTCATTGGCAGTGGGAGCGGCAGAGACTTCTCTTTGACCATCACTGGAGCTCAGGCTGAAGATGCAGCAGTTTATCACTGTAAGAGTCTTCATAGTGGCCCAGTGTTCACACAGTGATTTATGGTCGTACAAAAACCTCCCTCAGTGAGTCCTTCAGAGTGAGACCAGAGCAGGAAACAACTGCAGCTGCTCAAGAGGAACAGACATCACTGATCTGTGTGGAGTTACACCAAACATTCACCTCTACAGTATTTTTTTTTTTTTATATTTCTTATACTTATTTATGTTGTTTATAACTAATTAACCATAGACGTCCCAAATTCACAATCCCTTTAAAAAAAAAAAAAAAAGATTCAATTCAATTCAATTCATTTATTTTTGTAACGCCCAAAATCACAACAACAGTTGTCTCGAAGGGCGTTCATGTTTTGGTTGATGGGGGAAACCGGAGTACCCGGAGGAAACCCATCCAGACACGGGGAGAAACATGAAAAACTCCACACAGAAAGGCCTGGTGACCCGGGGATCGAACCAACCTTCTTGCTGTGAGACATGAGTGATGGCACTCAGTCACCGTGCCGCCAAGACACAAAAAACAAAACAACAGGAAGAATCAGACACAACAAGAAAAATCAGACACAACAGGAAAAATCAGACACAACAGGAAAAATCAGACAACATAAGAAATCGGCCAGGAGACCAGACGAGGAGGAGGAGAGCCGGGCGAGGAGGAGGAGAGCCAGGCAAGGAGGAGGTCCAACTGTCATCGGGGCATCTGAAAGAGATACACTCCACAGGGGGAGTGGGACAGGGGACAACATGTGAATAGCATTGCTGATGAGAAAATAGGGCAAAGTAGAGGATAGTGCTCAGGTTGCCATACTTCCCCCAGCTAGTTACTCCTACTGCAGCTTATCTTATCCCGGGTTTTAATAACCCTAACTCCCTCACTAAGTAACCTGGTCATACGCTATACCGAAGAGGAAGGTTTTAAGCCTGGTCTTAAATACAGAGACTGTGGGGGCCTGTTTAACATCAGCAGGGAGTTGATTCCATAGCACAGGAGCTTGGTAACTGAATGCTCTCCCTCCCACTGTACTTTTGGACACTCTAGGAACCACTAATAGTCCTGCATTCTGAGAGCGGAGTGCTCTGTTTGGCTGGTACGGGACAATAGCATCTTGCAGATAGGATGGGGCCATACCGTTTAGGGCTTTGTATGTCAGGAGGAGGACTTTGAATTTGATTCTAAGCTCGACAGGAAGCCAGTGCAGATATTTTAGTACAGGACTGATGTGGTCTCTTCTTTTAGTTCCTGTTAGGACTCTGGCCGCTGCATTTTGGACCAACTGGAGGCTCCTTATAGTACTTTTGGGGCAGGCGGCAAGCAGGGAATTACAGTAATCAAGTCTGGAAGTAACAAATGCATGGATGAGTTTTTCAGCATCGTTTTTAGGTAAAATATTTCTAATTTTAGTTATATTTCGCAGGTGAAAGTATGCGGTTTTACAAGCTAGGTTTATATGGGCTGTGAATGAGAGATTTTGATCAAATAGGACTCCAAGATTTTTACAGTAGGGCTAGAAGCTATATTCACATTGTCGAGTGAGAATATCTGGTCTGACAGAGAATCTCTTTGACCTTTGGGACCAACGACAATGACCTCTGTTTTTTCAGGATTTAAGAGCAGGTAATTCAAGGTCATCCAGGTTTTGATGTCCTTCACACAGGCACTGAGTTTATCTATTTGATCAGTCTGATTTGGTTTCATTGATAAGTACAGCTGAGTGTCATCAGCGTAGCAGTGAAAATTAATGCCATGTTTTCTGATAATGTTACCCAATGGCAACATATACAGAGTAAATAGGATTGGACCAAGCACAGATCCTTGTGGAACACCACAGGCTACTTTAGAACAGGGAGAGGTGCTCTGGTTTATACTAACAAACTGGTACCTATCTGATAGATAGGATTTAAACCATTTGAGGGCGGTCCCTCTGATTCCAATGTCACATTCTAACCTCTGCAGTAGAATGTTGTGATCAATGGTGTCAAACGCTGCACTGAGGTCCAGTAGGACCAGGACTGAAGCCAGCCCGTTATCAGCAGCTAGTAGTAAATCATTTGTTACTTTAAGCAGTGCAGTCTCTGTGCTGTGGTGAGCTCTGAATCCAGATTGAAATTTTTCAAATATATTATTGTCCTGCAGGTGGCGGCAGAGCTGTTTCACCACAACTCGTTCTAGAATTTTTGAGAGGAAGGGAAGATTAGAGATAGGTCTATAGTTGACTAATTCATCAGGATTTAGGTTAGGTTTTTTCAAAAGGGGTTTAATCACAGCATACTTAAAGGACTGAGGAACGTAGCCATTTTCTAACGACATATTTAATATGTTATGGATGGAATCTATTATTAGGGGGAGGGCTTCTTTGAGGAGTCTGATTGGAATAGGGTCGAGCAAACAGGTTGATGGTTTTGACGACATGATGACTGAGGTAATCTCCACCTCATCAACAGGAGTAAATTTATCTAATATTATTAGAGGGTCCATATGGGATATTGGCATTACAGACTGGATTTGCTCAGAGCTGATTTTTGGAGTAGCTTTGTTAATTTTGTCTCTAATGGTTGTGATTTTGTAATCAAAGAAGTGAAGAAAGTCATCACAACTAATGTTCGAGGGGATAAGAGACTCATTAGCAGTGTGGGAGTTTGTCAGCCTGGCTACAGTGCTGAACAAAAATCTGGGGTTATTTTTGTTTACTTCTATTAGATTTGAATAGTATCTAGTTCGGGCTTTCCGCAGAGCGGCCTTATAAGTGAGCAGGCAGAGCTTCCATGCCTTCAGAGACTGCTCAGAGCGCGAGCGGCGCCAAAGCTTCTCTGTGCGTCTTACATGTTGTTTGAGTGTCCTGAGCTGTAACGTGTACCATGGAGCCGGAGGTCTTGGTTTAATGCTTTTCTGTTTTAGCGGAGCTACAACATCGAGAGCAGATGTTAAGGTGAGCATTGTTCTGTCAACCAATTGATCAGTGACAATTGGATTAAAATTATTGCCATTGTCACATGACATATCTTTCAGTAATGGCTCAATAATTTCTTTAAACTCTGTAACCGATTTATCTGATAATGTTCTTTTCATTATAGTTTTTTTCTGTGGGGCTGGATAGTCTTTTAGTATAAATTGAAAGGTAATTAAGAAATGGTCAGAGAGTATAGGGTTTTGAGGAAGGACAATTAGATCATTAATCTCAATACCATAGGTTAGAACGAGATCTAGAGTGTGATTGTGACAGTGAGTCGGCTTATTCACACTCTGGGTGAAACCGATCCCATCCAGGAGTGCACCAAAAGCATTACTGAGGCAATCACTGCCGTTATCTACATGAATGTTGAAATCTCCGACTATAACAATCCTTTCCCAGTTCAAGACTAAACTTGAGATGAAATCAGAAAACTCTGTCAGGAAGTCGGCATATGGACCAGGAGGTCGATAAATTATTATAAATATAACAGCTTTTTGGTTTTTCCAATTGGGGCACGTAATGGAGAGTGCGAGGCTTTCAAAGGAGAGGTAAGTATAGTTGGGTTTGGGGCTGAGAATTAGACTAGAATGAGAGATGACGGCCACACCACCACCTCGACCTGTGCTCCGGGCACTCTGAAAGTTCATGTGACTTGATGGTGTAGATTCGTTTAGTCTAACATAATCATTTTCCTGAAGCCATGTTTCAGTTAGGGCTAACAGATCAATATTAAGGTCGCCAATTAGTTCATTTATTAAAAGAGATTTGGAGGAAAGAGACCTGATGTTTAGCAGTCCACATTTTACACACTTATCATTTTGTTTATTTGCGGCACATTTATTTATTTTTGTTAAGTTATGAGATCTGACAGCTTCCTTGTCAGAGTTTAGGGGTGTTTTATTTGTGCTTTTTGTACGTGGGGCACACACAGTCTCTGTCTGTTTGGAGCTGTTCCCTCTGACTGAGTTGTGCTTCACTGGTCTAAACTGCTCCCTAACGTCACTATCACTGTCACTGTGCTTCCCTGAGCTGTTCTGCGTGCTAGTCTTACCTGGTCAATCTAGACTAGCAATCATATTCTGAGCTAACAGGGCGGAGCCAGCCTGCGTGGGATGGATGCCCTCTCTACGTATAAGCCTAGGCTTCCCCTCAAATGCCCTCCAATTATCTATGAAGACGACACCATTCTGCGGGCACCAATTGGTCAACCACTGGTTGACTGCTGAAAAGCGGCTGTACATTTCACAATTGGTATAGGTTGGGAGGGGGCCAGAGAAGTACACGGACTCCGACATCGACTTAGCCAATTGACAGACTGCAGCTATCTGTAACTTAACCACCTCTGACTGACCGCGCCGAGTATCGTTACCCCCCGCGTGTATAACGATCCGGCGGTACCTATTCTTACTTTTCTTTAAAAGCCTAAGATTCCCCTCGATGTCACCCAGTCTGGCTCCAGGGTAACACCGCGTGGAAGCTGCAGGCAGTTCCACGTCCCTGACTATGGAGCTCCCTATGACTAAAGTGTCCCGGGTCCAGTTCAGGGGAGCAAACCTGTTCTGGACGGGGAGCTCTCTACTCTCAACCCTGTGTCCCTGGTCTGCTACAGTCCTATTCTCAGCCCTGTGTCCCTGGCCTGTCCTACGCTTTCTTCTAACCGTCACAAACCTGTCCTGGTCTGATCCCGGCTGCACGGGTTGCGCTGGGGGGCTAGTCTCACTAGTTACGCTAAAGCTACTGCGGTCCGCGGTCCCTACTGCTGCTACCTGACTGTAACTCGGGGTCAGAGCCTCCAATGAGCGGATCCGCGTTTCTAACTCTGAGACCCTGGCCTGCAGGACTGCCACTACACTACACTTAACACAACTGTCCCTATCATCATCAAATAAGCCAGGGTCATCACTCCACATATGGCAACCAGGGCAGGGAAAAGCGAGAGAAGAGGGGGAAGGTTTAGCCATGATGCTAGTCGGCTAGGCTAGTTCAGGCTGAACCGAGAGATAGAGGGGCTTAATCCACGAAGTGCGGAGCAATAGATGCTGAATGAAACTTCGGTGGTTTAGCGAAGTATTCAGGCACTAGTGTAGATGTTAGAAACTGCTTTTTAAAATTGTAAAGATTCGTGGATTAACAATTTCAGGAGAGAGACGCTAGATACGCTAGATATACAACTCGCAAAACAGAATGCACTCACCCGGAAATGACGTCAGCTGACCAGCTCGGTTGGTTCGATTGGTCACCACACTTTCTTGAACTTACAGTGAGGCAATTTATTATTTATTCACCCACCAACTGTGCAAGTTTTCCCACTTAAAAAGATGTGAGAGGCCTGTAATTGACACAATGGGTGGAAAGAATCCAGGAAATCACATTGTAGGAATTTTTATCAATTATCTGGTACATTCCTTGGTAAAATAAGTATTTGGTCGTAGTCATAGATGACAAAAGTATCAGAATAATTGTCTCACAAACATTAAGTCTTATTCAGTGTTTCAGTCCACAATGTTAGTCAGGCATATTCCAAAACACATTATTGACTTCTATAGACAACTTCCACCAAAAGAGGGCACTATACTACAAATACTGCCCACACAGAGGACACATGGTGAACTCCTCTTCATGTTGAAACTCAATGCAAATCATTTTAGAGAACTGTCATATTTCAAGATATCAGTTGTACTTAATTTATCCATCTAATCACCTTCTGTTTCACTTGGACAGGTGGATGCAAATTATGTTCCTACTTTCAAATGCACAAGCAGGTTAAGGGTCACATGGTCAGAAGATCCTATGTGTATTTTTAATGTGTGTTCACCTGCCCAGGGACTGCACATGGGAAACAGCAGGAGCTAAATCTGGTACAAATTCTCTTTTCTTTTGTGAGATTAATTAATTTGTACATGGTCCCTGACAAGTAAAGACTAATGAAAGAAATAAAATATTGAAAACATAAGAGCGTCTATGGACTTTGTTAGAATGTGTGATTGCACTTTTGTTTAAAGTGACAGTGTCTGTTCTATATGAGCAGAAATACACCACAATAATTTGGACAAAACAGTTTGATGTTACATATTAATATATTGTATTTAACTTAATAAAAGAGACAAAACTCATTGATGAACACAAGCTTTATTAGCACAAACACAGTAACATGAAGCTGCATAGTCACATGTTTATTCCTGAGCCCTCCATCAGCTCAGTCAAACCCAGGGAGTGTCCCATAGAGCAGGTGAAGTGTGTCCTCATGTGGGCGTGTCTCACTGGGAGCAGGACAGTGACTCCAGGCTCTGAGTGACTGGGCTCTGTCCACTCCGATGGGCCTCACAGCTCACTGATGTGTCTCTCCACTGCTCTGTGGACAGCCTCAGGACGCTGATGTGGCTGTAGAGGCCGTCCCCTCTCATGACCCCCGGGCTGTGGGACCCCTCTGCGGAGGCCCCGCCCACTCTCCAGCCCAGCGTCCAATCAGAGGGGAAGCCCCCGCTGGCCACACACAGCAGCGTGGCACTGCCCCTCTGCAGCTCCTCTCTGGACGGGGGCAGGACGGTCAGGGCGGGCTGCTGTACTCCCACTGCACACAGACAGGGGGCAGCGCAACGTGTTAAAGCAATACATCAGAAAACAGTCACTGCACAAAATGATGAAGACTAGAGACATTTACATCTGTGTCTTTCACTTCCTGTTCACTGTAAGTCCGACCAATGAACCGTGGACAACTGCTGTTATACTGATAAAAACTGTTACAAGTAAAAGTCATGGAGATTTATGACACATAAAAATAATAATATATTGTTTATGTAAGAGCTTGGATTGAGCTGATTTTAGGTCAACATATTGTAATTTTCTACTGTTTTTTTTTTTATTTTTATGCAGACATATATCAAAGAAAAAATACTTCTTATTCACTTTTTGTAAATATAATTAAACATAAACATGATTGAGTTCATAAATGGACTTTGGTGTTAAGTTAAAACCATTTCTTTCTTGTTTAAAACCTGAATTTAACTTTCAAAAATGAAACTAACAACACTCATAATAATATTCAGTCTATGTAAAATTCAGTAAATGAATCATATATATTTTATATTTCTCTAATCAACAATAAACAGCCTAATAATAATTGTATATTTTGAGATCATTGTTTCTTTAACACTGACCTATACAACTGTAACTATGGAATTAAATTAAAGACAAATATTCACAAATCTACAAACATAACCAAAATCCTGCTAAAATACCAGTAATAAAGTAGTCCTGATAAAGTATAAAGTAAAAAGTACTCACAGTCCACGATGACTTGTGTTCCTCCTCCGAACGTCCACCACAGTGATACAAAGTCATGAAGAGGCCGTACAAAAACCTCTGCTCTGTTCTCCTCCACACACTGCTCTCAGTTCACACTCACAACATTCACTCATGTTTTACTATTTGTGTCATTATATAATCCATGAATGCAACCTGTCCAGATTCAACTTTGAAACACTGAAAACATGAAGAAAAGTCTAAATATATCTATTTTTTGCATTAATATTACTTGGTGTAATTGATGAGTGTTTTCTCCAGACAACTCACTGTGAATAAAAAATGTGATGTGATATTTTGTATAATAGAATAAATAGTTAAGTAGTAAGTTTAATAATACATTGAAATGCTAATGTTGGCTTTAAGGTGCAGTACTTTTGGTTACTGATGTGACTAGTGTGACTGCTTCATACTTCATACTATACTTATGTCCGGCAAAAAAGTGTTTTTTCACCTGTGTGTGTTTAAAAATGATTCCAATAGGATGAATACATTTGGGTTCAGAGTACAGAGACAGTATTTCCATAGAGAGGAGGGTCACATGGTCAGAAGATCCTTCCCTGAGTTTTATAGTGAGCTGAAGACTGCAGGACTCACATGTGTCAGTGAACGCACCATGGCTCTGGGCTGCACCATCCTCATCTGGACACTGGCCTGCTGCTGCTTCACAGGTTCCACTCTCAGTGACATTGAACACAACACACTGCCTTTTCTCTCTGTGTTTCTTCTGATAAATGTATATTGTTTTTTACAGGATGCAGTGGTCAGGTCACAGTCACTCAGCCTCCAGTCCAGACGTTTACTCCAGGATCCACAGTCCCTCTCTCGTGTATAATTAACAGAGATGTTACCCAATACAGTCGCTCTGTCTGGCACTTATACTGGTATCAGCAGAAACCTGGTCAGTCTCCAAAGCTCTGGATAAAACTTGCTACACAACGTCTGTCAGAAACTCCATCTCGGTTCAGTGGCAGTGGGAGCGGCAGAGACTTCTCTTTGACCATCACTGGAGCTCAGGCTGAAGATGAGGCAGTTTATTACTGTCAGAGTTATCATAGTGACCCAGTGTTCACACAGTGATTTATGGTCGTACAAAAACCTCCCTCAGTGAGTCCTTCAGAGTGAGACCAGAGCAGGAAACGACTGCAGCTGCTCAAGAGGAACAGACATCACTGATCTGTGTGGAGTTACACCAAACATTCACCTCGACAGTATTTTTTATTTTTCTTTAGTTCTTATACCTATTTGTGCTTTTTTAAACTCTCATTTAACATGCACGTCCCATATTCATAATCCCTTTTACAAGAAAAACCTCCACACCTTCTTGAACTTTTCAAGTGACTCTAGAGATTCCAGTTTTAAGATATTTTTGTAAATCGTTCCAAGACCATGGAGCTGAGTCAGAAAAGGCTGATTTTTCCAGCTCTGTGAGGCATCGAGGCACATTGAAAAATATTTGGGAGGAGAAATGATTTAGGATATATATTATTTACCCAGACAAAATTCTTCATAATTCACTTATTCACTTATTAATCTACTGCAACTATGAAATATGAAATGTATAGGCTCCAGTCATATATACAAATGTGCTGACATAAGTTTATGGGCTCCTTGTTATAATATCTGATTTCTCCTCATAGTTTAATAGCACCTGCTCTGTGAGGGATCAAATCTGGAATACCAAGTCATGATGTAAATATGATTTCATTTTGATTAGATCATTTTGAATTCAATAATTGTAAGTCACAAATCTTAACTCTAATGTATTGTAGACTTTCATATGAAAATAAGCAGAGACATCACATTTCATACGGCTCATAGGACAAAAGACAGACCACTTCTTATCATGTAACACAATTCATGTAAGAAGTAAATGTCCTTTATGTAGAAAGACAAAATTTGGTAGTATTTTAAAACATCGTTGGTGAGTTCCAGCGTCCTGTTATATATAACACTTTGAGGACTTTATGGCAACGGTCAAATACACAACTCTTTTTTTTACTGTACAAAAACATGAAAATGAAAAACTGAACATTTAATTACACAATATATTTTATAATCTGTGCTCTGCTAAATGTAGATATAAAATTCCCAACTTTAAAAAGAAAAAAAACAATATTGACAACAAAAGAAACAAGAAAAACATAACATAAAGTCCTAAAGCATCAAAATATAAACTATTAGAAAATAAAATACAAAGGATAAACTCATAATGTAATAATAAAATGTCACACACCTCCATGAGTAAACCAGGCAGACCATGTACAGATCATCATTGTAATCTGGAGCCTTTATAACCCTCACACCATAAAACTATTCATACATGTCTGTAATAAGCACAAACATCATAACTCTATAAACTCTAAAGACTGAAGCATGTGGATCTATAAACCTGTTGGGAGAGAAGTACAGATGTAAGTTCGTCAGTGCTTTGTCATAGAGAGTTCATGATCTTGTAGATTTCTGGAGACACTTATTTCACGTTGGAGAGGAGTGTCCGTCCTTCTCCTGATTAAGATCTTGTGTAAAGAGAAATCGAGATGTTGGGTGTGAACCACGTTACCATCAGCGCTAATGGCAAAACATCCACCCACATTATTTTGGTGGAGTTCATGATTTGTTTCTACGTTTGCTCAAGTAATAGTTTTAGTGTGTGAAAAATTTCCATATGTAATAGTCCAGTGTCAGGTCAAGTCTGTCATGACACTTATTTTTGTCCAGTGCTGGTTGTGAATCCTCTTTGTATCTATTGAGAGGCATCATGTGTATTCAATGTTTTAATTGTTGCTTTAACTATAACTGTCCTTTTTCAGTGTTGTTCAGTTTAGCACTATGGTATATGAACTGCACCCTCCCCTTTTAACAACACAACCTTTTTTTTGTCTCATCAACATTCATATAATTCAAACCATTCATGCCAACTATTTATTCTATTTACAAATATTTAAAACTATTTTAAACTAGGTTTTGATTGGGATTAGTTTTGGACTGGTTTCTGCAAAATTTTCCGAGTGTTTGATACATTTTTAAGTTCAGACACATTTACACTGCTGGACATTTAGTTTTTCATGTTTCAGATACAGTTAAATGACTTTTGTTTGACCACATTTAGTTGTTGCTATAAGAAAGAATCATTATAATTGTTCCTGTTGAGACCCAATGGGCTCTCGTCTCTGTTCCTCTTCATTTGGTTCCTGTGCAGGTCCATGTGCACCTGGTCTACACAAGGAGGAAACTTGGCTCAGAGGAGCGGAGAGGCAGGAGCAGCGACATGGAGGAGGTCAGATATGTATGAAGGGGCGAGGTTGTGTGTTGCTTTGAAGGTGGTAATTAGTATTTTGAAGTTGATTCTCTGTTTTATGGGGAGCCAGGGAGTTGTTGTAGGACGGGGGTGATAATAATAATAATAATAATAATAATACATTTTATTTATATAGCGCTTTACAAGACACTCAAAGACACTTTACATAGAAGAACAATTTGAAAAAGTACAAAGATACAAACGTTTAAAATCAATACTCATAATAATTAAAGATTAAAAGCAGCTTTGAACAGGTGAGTCTTTAGGTGTTTTTGGAAGATGCTGAGGTCGGCGTAGTCTCGGAGTTGTTGTGGTGGAGTGTTCCAGATGGAGAAGGTTCTGTCTCCAGGTTCGGAGCTTGGTCCTACAGGGGGAGGGAGAGGAGGTTTGCGTTTGAGGAGAGGAGGGAGCGAGAGGGAATGTGGTGATGGAGCAGATCTGTGAGGAGGGGGCCAGGTTATGGAGAGCTGAGAAAGTGGAAAGTGGAGACAGTGGAGTTGTTGTAGGACGGGGGTGATGTGGTGGACAGTGGGGGTCCATGTTCTGAAGGAGCTGCAGTTTCTGGAGGGATTTATTGGGGAGACCAAAGAGAAGAGAGTTACTGTAATCAATGTGGGAAGTTACAAGGCTGTGGACTAGAACGGCAGCGGTGTGAGGAGTGAGGGAAGAGCGAAGACCAGAGATATTACGTAAGTGGAAATATGCAGACCGGGCGACATTATTGACGTGTGAGTGAAAGGAAAGTGAACTGTCGAGGATGACACCCAGACTCTCGACCTGAGGGGAAGGATGGACAGTTGAGTTGTTGATGTTGATTGAGAAGCTGTTAGATTTGGAGAGAGTGGATGGGGAGCTACTAGGAGGACTCTGTTTTGGAACTGTTTAGCATGAGGAAGTTATTGGAGAACCATGTGTTGATTTCCTGTAGGCAGAGGAGAAGGGAGGATGGTGGGAGTGATGACGAGGGCCTGGAGGAAACGTAGAGCTGGGTGTCATCCACGTAACAGTGAAAGTGAATGTTGTGCTTATGGAAGATGAAACCAAGAGGGAGGATATAGATGATAAAAAGGAGGGGCCCCAGGACAGAGCCCTGGGGGACCCCAGCGGATAGAGGGAAGGTGTTGGATGTGTGTGATTTTAAATGAATATACTGTGTGCGGTTGGTGAGGTATGAGGTGAACCAAGTGAGTGGGATGTCCGTGATACTGATGGAGGATCGTCTATGGAGGAGACGGCTGTGGGAGATGGTGTCGAAGGCTGCGGTTAGATCGAGGAGGATGAGGATGGAGAGTAAACCCGTATCAGCTGCCATGAGGAGGTCGTTTGTGATTTTTATGAGTGCGGTTTCTGTGCTGTGAAGGGGTCGGGAGCCTGATTGAAACTGTTCATCAAGATTGTTTTTATTGAGGTGGGAATGTAGTTGAGAGGCAACGGTTTTTTCAGGGATTTTGGAGATGGAAGGTAAGTTTGAAAGTTATTTTTGTTGTAGCCCTCTGGGATTCCGTTTAATGAAGAGTGCATTATAAATAAAATGTATTATTACTTGTATTATTATTACTGCATATACATTATGTTATAACCTCCAGACACTGAAGTGTCACTGAATCAAAATGTGGCCTAAGATTAAGTAGATTTCATGCTCCACATGGTTCACTGGACAAAAGATGAAATGCACTGATCAACACAAACTTTATTAGAAAAATCACTGAAACAAGAAGCTGCATAGTCACATGTTTAGGTTATTGTCTAAAAATGTCACTTCCTCCACAATATCTCTGTTTTTGTCATGAGGCATGTATTATCTGCCTCTCTTGTGTCTCCCTGTGTGTTCTCCCCCTCCCGCACCTGCCTGAGTCCGGAGCGGGGCGGAGTTGCTGGCTCCTCCCGCGCGCACCTGGAGCGCATCAGCGCAATCACCTCCACCTGCTGCGGAGCTTAAGATGGACAAGCTTCAGACACTCGGTGCCAGACCGTCCGCGTGTCAACATTCCTGCTCTCGCTCGTCCCTGCTCCTACCTCTGCGCTCCAGCCACGGTACAGTCCTCCTCACTGCCTTTCCTCCTGTCCCGTCTTGGTCTCCGGCTTGCTTCCCGTCTCCGGCCCTGTCTCCCGCTCTCTGGACTATCACTGCTGGATCTTCCCTGGCCCTGCTCCTGGTCCCGTCGTGCTCCGGCCCTGGCTGTCTTCATGCCCGCTCTGGACATCTCTGCCTGGCGTACTCTGGTCTCACCCTGAACATGTCCTTGTCTCGGTCCTGGTTTCCCGTCCCTGCTCGGCACCACTCCCATCTGGTTCGCCTCCTGCTCCCCGCTCCCTGTGTGTGTGTGTGTGTTACATGAACTATTAAGACTGAACCTTTCACTAACTGTAAATAAAACACTGTAAAACTGTCCCGAGTCCTGCACATCTTTGGTCCGCTACACCCACCGTTACGACAGTTTTCTATCACCAACAATCCCATAATACTCCACTGAGATTCCTGTTCAATCTTATCTTTTAGATCATCACATGAAACAAGATGGGGCTCAGTGTCTATCCTTGTTGTGTTCCCACCTCCACCTTAAACTCCTCTGTTTCATCTACAGCTCACCTTGGACAGAGGTCCAACTTCTCTGACACAAGACCTGCACCACCATGACACATTCATCTGCCACACAACAGTTTTCCCCCATATTTACAAACTACGGAAATTTATGAAGACACAGCAATTCCTTCTGACCTACTCAGTCCCTTATGGCCAATTCAAAAAAATCAAGCTTTGCACTTTGATGTAAATCTTTACTCACACTTGGGACATTTATATGACACAATCAAATATTAGTTTTATACATTGTCACATTTTCTGTACAAATTTTGCCAAAAATGACAGTAATAGATGAAAAAGCATCAGAATAATTTTCTCACAAACATTAAGTCTCATTCAGTGTTTCAGTCCACAATGTTAGTCAGGCATATTCCAAAACACATTATTGACTTCTATAGACAACTTCCACCAAAAGAGGGCACTAAACTACAAATACTGCCCACACAGAGGACACATGGTGAACTCCTCTTCATGTTGAAACTCAATGCAAATCATTTTAGAGAACTGTCACATTTCAAGATATCAGTTGTACTTAATTTATCCATCAAATCACCTTCATTTCAATTCAATTCATTTATTTTTGTAACGCCCAAAATCACAACAACAGTTGTCTCGAAGGGCGTTCATGTTTTGGTTGATGGGGGAAACCGGAGTACCCGGAGGAAACCCATCCAGACACGGGGAGAAACATGAAAAACTCCACACAGAAAGGCCTGGTGACCCGGGGATCGAACCAACCTTCTTGCTGTGAGACATGAGTGATGGCACTCAGTCACCGTGCCGCCAAGACACAAAAAACAAAACAACAGGAAGAATCAGACACAACAAGAAAAATCAGACACAACAGGAAAAATCAGACACAACAGGAAAAATCAGACAACATAAGAAATCGGCCAGGAGACCAGACGAGGAGGAGGAGAGCCGGGCGAGGAGGAGGAGAGCCAGGCAAGGAGGAGGTCCAACTGTCATCGGGGCATCTGAAAGAGATACACTCCACAGGGGGAGTGGGACAGGGGACAACATGTGAATAGCATTGCTGATGAGAAAATAGGGCAAAGTAGAGGATAGTGCTCAGGTTGCCATACTTCCCCCAGCTAGTTACTCCTACTGCAGCTTATCTTATCCCGGGTTTTAATAACCCTAACTCCCTCACTAAGTAACCTGGTCATACGCTATACCGAAGAGGAAGGTTTTAAGCCTGGTCTTAAATACAGAGACTGTGGGGGCCTGTTTAACATCAGCAGGGAGTTGATTCCATAGCACAGGAGCTTGGTAACTGAATGCTCTCCCTCCCACTGTACTTTTGGACACTCTAGGAACCACTAATAGTCCTGCATTCTGAGAGCGGAGTGCTCTGTTTGGCTGGTACGGGACAATAGCATCTTGCAGATAGGATGGGGCCATACCGTTTAGGGCTTTGTATGTCAGGAGGAGGACTTTGAATTTGATTCTAAGCTCGACAGGAAGCCAGTGCAGATATTTTAGTACAGGACTGATGTGGTCTCTTCTTTTAGTTCCTGTTAGGACTCTGGCCGCTGCATTTTGGACCAACTGGAGGCTCCTTATAGTACTTTTGGGGCAGGCGGCAAGCAGGGAATTACAGTAATCAAGTCTGGAAGTAACAAATGCATGGATGAGTTTTTCAGCATCGTTTTTAGGTAAAATATTTCTAATTTTAGTTATATTTCGCAGGTGAAAGTATGCGGTTTTACAAGCTAGGTTTATATGGGCTGTGAATGAGAGATTATGATCAAATAGGACTCCAAGATTTTTTACAGTAGGGCTAGAAGCTATATTCACATTGTCGAGTGAGAATATCTGGTCTGACAGAGAATCTCTTTGACCTTTGGGACCAACGACAATGACCTCTGTTTTTTCAGGATTTAAGAGCAGGTAATTCAAGGTCATCCAGGTTTTGATGTCCTTCACACAGGCACTGAGTTTATCTATTTGATCAGTCTGATTTGGTTTCATTGATAAGTACAGCTGAGTGTCATCAGCGTAGCAGTGAAAATTAATGCCATGTTTTCTGATAATGTTACCCAATGGCAACATATACAGAGTAAATAGGATTGGACCAAGCACAGATCCTTGTGGAACACCACAGGCTACTTTAGAACAGGGAGAGGTGCTCTGGTTTATACTAACAAACTGGTACCTATCTGATAGATAGGATTCACTTGTTTCACTTGGACAGGTGGATGCAAATTATGTTCCTACTTTCAAATGCACAAGCAGGTTAAGGGTCACATGGTCAGAAGATCCTTCCCTGAGTTTTATAGTGAGCTGAAGACTGCAGGACTCACATGTGTCAGTGAACGCACCATGGCTCTGGGCTGCACCATCCTCATCTGGACACTGGCCTGCTGCTGCTTCACAGGTTCCACTCTCAGTGACATTGAACACAACACACTGCCTTTTCTCTCTGTGTTTCTTCTGATAAATGTATATTGTTTTTTACAGGATGCAGTGGTCAGGTCACAGTCACTCAGCCTCCAGTCCAGACATTTACTCCAGGATCCACAGTCACTCTCACATGTAAAATAAGCACGGATACTTATAAATATACTAGTGGGAAATGGCCTATGTTCTGGTATCAGCAGAAACCTGGTCAGTCTCCAAAGCTCTGGATAAAATATGCTACACAACGTCTGTCAGAAACTCCATCTCGGTTCAGTGGCAGTGGGAGCGGCAGAGACTTCTCTTTGACCATCACTGGAGCTCAGGCTGAAGATGCAGCAGTTTATTATTGTAAGAGTGTTCATAGTGGCCCAGTGTTCACACAGTGATTTATGGTCGTACAAAAACCTCCCTCAGTGAGTCCTTCAGAGTGAGACCAGAGCAGGAAACAACTGCAGCTGCTCAAGAGGAACAGACTCACATCATAGTAGAGCAGTGAACACTCTTTACTGCTCTGAACTAAAAATCATGCACCAACAGCATTTTTCTAATTTTTACACATGGAGAATATTTTGCCTCTTCTCCTTCTGTTCTGTTATTTTATATCACCATCAACCACAATGTTCTATCTCTAAACATAATAGTTCATTGAGATCATTGTCTGACCTCATCTGTTTGTCCATCACCACAGTTCCCACCTCCACCTTAAACTCCTCTGTTCCACCTCCACCTCACCTCTGTCCAACAGCTGTCATACAGGCCCTGCACCACCATGACACACTCCTCTGACACAACTGACTTTTTCCTTCTCCGTCATAAAGGATACAGAAATTTAAGAAGATATCAAGCTCTTCTTTTGTGTCCCTTATCACAAACTCTACAACAGTCCAGTCTGGATCTTTCACATAAACCTTTGTCTACATTTACAGAGATGTATAAAAGACAATCAAATATAAGTTTTATATATTTTTGCATTTTCTGTAGAGATTGTGCCAAACATTACAGTCATATTTTAGCCGAGAACAGGGTTGTCCAAACTACGGCCCAGGGGCCTAATGTGGCCCTCAGATCAATTTTTCTTGGCCCTCATGCCTCCTCCTAAACTGGCCCAATTGATCAGGAAGTATTTTTTACTAGAAATTGAAGAGATTCTACCTCTATAACCTGAATAAAATCACACAGACCTAAAAATAATCTTCCAAGTCTTATTAAAGGTACAATGTCTCCATTAAAACTGTTAAATGCACCGTTTGACTCCCTGTATCGACACCCTCTGTGGCCCTCCTGTTCAAATATGTTTCAGTATGAGGCTCTTGGTGAAAAATGTGTGGACATCCTTGGCCTAGAGTGACAAAGCATCAGAATCACTGCCTCACAAATGTTATGTCTTATTTAACACTTCTATCCACAATGTCAGTAGAGCCTGTTTCATCAGATATTACTGACTTGAATTTGATATATTCCATCAAAAGGGGGCACTATACTGCAAGAACTGACTACACACAGAACACAGAGGGTCCAGACAGTTACTCCAGGATCCACAGTCACTCTATCGTGTAAAACTAACTGAGATGTTCATAGTAATAATCACATGTCCTAGTATCAGCAGAAACCTGGTCTGTCTCCAAAGCCTTTGATAAATATAATAATTTCATTTATACATAATAAAAATGCATTAACTCTGTTGTAAATTTAAACTTACAAGAAATGAATTAAAAGCAGCAGAAAGTAGAGTAATATTATGTTATCTACCCCCTTTTCCAGACATTAATTTAATACTAATTGTTACATTAAAACATTTCAGTGCATTTCATTCATATCACAAACAGTAATCATAAACAACTTAGTTTTCTTTTTCAAACTGACTTAATGAGCTGTTTTTTTAAATGTATTTCTTAAATCCATTATTATTCTCGATTCTTTGTTTTATCTGTCAAGACTATTATAAATGAACTCCTTTCACAGCAGAGCTTTGTTCCATAACATAATTGGTTCTGAATCTGGGTTTTTTATCATGTCTGTTCCTTTTAGATTGTAGTGACTTGTTCTTGTGTCAAATGTTTACAGGTAATACATGGCACTTTGCTTTATACATGACTCTGAGGACACTTAAGTCAACAATATCATGACTTTTCAATACTTTAAGTTGGACAAATACTGGGTTCGATGGCTCTCTATAATGACTGTTGGGCCTTTTTCTGTAAAATAAATAACGGTTGTGGGTAAGTTTTACACAGTGATTATCAAATTTCCACAGTGTCTCAAATATGTTACAATATTAAAGTTATATTATTTTAATAATTCATCAGTATTTAAACAGAACTTTACTTTATGCAACACAGTGATGGTTTGGAAATTTTGCCTTTAGTTAAATTTATATGAATCCTCCAGTTTAGACTTTCATCAATCATGACTCATCTGTTTCTAATGTTATGTCATCTTTTTCTTTTTATCATAATTAATGTGCCCTGTCAATTGCCAAACTTGTTCTTTTTTAAGTTATCTTGAGTGATGTATTACAATGAAGGCTTGTTGTTAGGTTTTGTTCTTTGTTTTTGTTGGATTAATTCTGTTCTGCCCACAGTAAAGTTACTTTCAGAAAAAGTTCATAATAATTTTGTAATGTTAATAATTTAGTATATTATAATTTATTGGTTAATATTTCATGTTCAAGACAGTCATTTGTTAAAAATAATTACTATATACACTAGTTTTGGATCACTTGAGTTTTATTTTGAAGGCCTCAGGAAGTGGTCACAATGCATTATGGGTAACAGCAGCAGAACTCAGCTAGGTAAAAACGTGTTAAAATAAGCCTCCTTGTTGATGTCCAGAGCTGCTCATCTTGTGTTTAAAATCTTATCTACACCTACGAAAGCAATGGCTGTAAGTTGAATGTGTATTTAGTGACTTCAATTAGTTTATAAGTTGCCCTGTTGTGGAAATTGGTTTAGCACACGTTATTAACAGACATTAGACCTAGCCCATGATCTTGCTAGCTCAGGAGCACTATGTATTAGCATAGCCAAGCCTATTTTCGTGCGTATTAACGACCTAATTAGCATATGAAAAGATCGCGAAAAATGTAATGTGACTCCTTAAAGTAGCAGTTTGTTAAGTTTGCTATTTTCTTGACACATGTGCTTTATGTAATGATGTTAATGTACATTTATTTGTTTATTTTTCCAGTTTCACTCGAGCTTTTCACACCACAATTGTAAGGAATTGTAAGCTGTCCTGAAGACCGTATTAAAGGAGCAAGACGCTCAGTTTCCTGGCTCGTGAAAACCGAGTTTGGCTTGCTGTTGATCTGCGTTCACATAAATAGTGTATCCAACACATAGTGATAACAGTACAAATTCCATTATTGCCATTGAATGTTCTGTCTTAAATCCAAACTGACAAACACCTCCAATATTTTTGAAAACTGTGGAAACAATGAGACCGGCCTAAAGAGTGAGAAAATGTGTTCATCACCATTTTTGTAAAAAGGCACTTGGTTCATTGGACAAACAACAAAATGTCAACACAATCATCAACACAAGCACAAATCACAGAAACAAGAAGCTGCACAGTCACATTGAGGTTATTGTCTAAAAACGCAACCTCCTCCACTTTTATATTGTTATTTTATATGACCAATAATCCCCCAATAGTCCATCATCACAGTAAACAAGATGGAGCTCAATGGGTATCCTTGGCGCGCTCCCCCTCCACCTTAAAATTAACAGTTTTTTTGTTTTTTTTCCCCATGTTTTTCATAAAGGCTACTGAAATTTTAAATACACTTAGCAATTCCTTCTGACCTTTTCAGTCCCTTATGGCCAATTCTTCAAAAGTCCAGTTTTGCACCTTGATGAAATTCTTCTTTAAATTAGAGAAAATTATATGTGACGATCAAATATTAGTTTTGTATATTTCCACATGTCCTGTACAAATTGAGCAAAATATTACTGTCATATTTGAGGCTGGAGTGACAAAGCAACAGAATCACTGCCTCACAAACATTATGTCTTATTAAGTGTTTCTACCCAAAGTGTTAATAGATTAATTATTTTATCACGTGTTATTGACTTCCCATTGACACACTCTATCAAAAGGGGGCACTATACTGCAAGAACTACCCCCACAGAAGACAGATTTGCATTGGAAATCATTTTAGAGAACTGTCATATTTCAAGACAACAGTTGTACTTAATTTATCCATCTAATCACCTTCTGTTTCACTTGGACAGGTGGATGCAAATTATGTTCCTACTTTCAAATGCACAAGCAGGTTAAGGGTCACATGGTCAGAAGATCCTTCCCTGAGTTTTATAGTGAGCTGAAGACTGCAGGACTCACATGTGTCAGTGAACGCACCATGGCTCTGGGCTGCACCATCCTCATCTGGACACTGGCCTGCTGCTGCTTCACAGGTTCCACTCTCAGTGACATTGAACACAACACACTGCCTTTTCTCTCTGTGTTTCTTCTGATAAATGTATATTGTTTTTTACAGGATGCAGTGGTCAGGTCACAGTCACTCAGCCTCCAGTCCAGATGTTTACTCCAGGATCCACAGTCACTCTCACATGTAAAACTAACACAGATGTTTATAGTGATGGGGATTGGTACATGTTCTGGTATCAGCAGAAACCTGGTCAGTCTCCAAAGCTCTGGATAAAACTTGCTACACAACGTCTGTCAGAAACTCCATCTCGGTTCAGTGGCAGTGGGAGCGGCAGAGACTTCTCTTTGACCATCACTGGAGCTCAGGCTGAAGATGCAGCAGTTTATCACTGTAAGAGTCGTCATAGCGGTGTTGTGTTCACACAGTGATTTATGGTCGTACAAAAACCTCCCTCAGTGAGTCCTTCAGAGTGAGACCAGAGCAGGAAACAACTGCAGCTGCTCAAGAGGAACCGACATCACTGATCTGTGTGGAGTTACACCAAACATTCAACTCTACATTACTTTATTTTTTAATTTCTCTATAGTCCTTATACCTATTAATGTGTTATAAAACTCTAATTTAACACGCAAGTCCCAAATTCATAATCCCTTTCACAAGAAAACAAAAAAGATCAGTCACCACATCTCCCTGGACTTATCAAGTGACTCTAGAGATTCCAGTTTTAAGATCTTTTTGTAAATCGTTCCAAGACCATGGAGCTGAGTCAGAAAAGGCTGATTTTTCCAGCTCTGTGAGGCATCGAGGCACATTGAAAAATATTTGGGAGGAGAAATTATTTAGGATATATATTATTTACCAAGACTTATACAATTCTTCATAATTCACTTATTCACTTATTAATCTACTGCAACTATGAAATATGAACCAGAGGAACCATCTGCACCAGGATCAGGGTCACCCACAGCCACAGGACACCAGCCCAGAGCCCAGAGAAGAGAAGAGGTCAAGACCAAACCTCCAGGGCCCACGAGCCAGAGCCCAGCAGCCACAGCCAACCACAGCTCCCGGTGCAGAGGGCTCCTCAGAGGAAACACTGGCAAATCTAAAATTATTAAAAATAATCAAATAAGTCAAAACTAAACAAGTAAATAAAACATAAGTAAAACATGGATCTCAACATAAACACACTAGCCAGCCTAAATAAGACTAAATAAATAGAGAAGTAAACTGAAGTGATAAATACTAGTCAAAGGCTATGCTAAAAAGATGGGTCTTGAGCCTGCTTTTAAAAACCTGAATGTTCTCTGCGCAGAAGGAGCTGGTCAATATCCTGAAAAGAGCTGGGACCACCGTTTCCAAGGTTAGTGTTAGTAATACACTAAGACTTCAAGGTTTAAAATCATGCATGGCACGGAAGGTTCCCCTACTTAAACCAGCACATGTCCAGGTTCGTCTTAAGTTTGACAATGACCATTTGGATGATCCGTAGGAGTCATGGGAGAAAGTCATGTGATCAGATGAGACCAAAATAGAACTTTTTGGTCTTAATTCTACTCGCCGTGTTTGAAGGAAGAAGAATGATGAGTACCATCCACAGAACACCATCCCTACTGTGAAGCATGGGGGTGGAAACATCATGCTTTGAGTGTTTTTCTGCACATGGGACAGGACGACTGCACTGTATTAAGGAGAGGGTGACCGGGGCCATATATTGTGAGATTTTAGGGAACAACCTTCTTCCCTCAGTTAGAGCACAGAAGATGGGTCGTGGCTGGGTCTTCCAACATGACAATGACACGAAGTACACAGCCAGGATAACCAAGGAGTGGAATGGCCTAGCTAGTCTCCAGACCTAAACCCAATAGAAAATCTTTGGAGGGATCTCAAACTCCGTGTTTCTCAGCGACAGCCCAGAAACCTGACTAATCTAGAGAAGATCTGTGTGGAAGAGTGGGCCTCCTGCAGTGTGAGCAAACCTGGTGAAAAACTACAGGAAATGTTTGACCTCTGTAAATGCAAACAAAGGTTACTGTACCAAATATTAACATTGATTTTCTCAGTTGTTCAAACACTTATTTGCAGCAGTAACATACAAATAAATTATTTAAAAAATCATACAATTTGATTTCCAGATTTTCTTTTTCAGATTATGTCTCTCACAGTGGACATGCACCTAAGATGAAAATTTCACACCCCTCCATGATTTCTAAGTGGGAAAACTTGCAAAATCACAGGGTTTTCAAATAGTTATTTACATCACTGTATCCGCACACTACAGCAAGTGATGCCCACAAACACAGAGACAAAAATGAAGGAGGAACAGCACGTGGAGAAAGTCCTCTCAGCTTGTGGATATCCAAAATGGGCCTTCAATAGATCTAAGAGAGCGAAAAAACAGGACAACAGGGAATCTGAACCCAGAAGGAAAGGTGTTACCATCCCTTACACAACAGTGTGTCTGAAAAACTAAAGAGAATTTTCAGACAGTATGAAATTCCAGTATTTTTCAAACCTACAAACACTTTAAGACAAAAACTGGTTCACTCAAAGAACAAAACCCCAAACAACAAACAAAGTAATCTGCATAGTCTACTCCATTCAGTGCAGTGAAGAGTGCAGTGAGCGTTACACTGGAGAAACTAAACAGCCCCTCCATACGAGGATGAACCAACACCGTCACAAGAGCAGCTCAGGACCACAGTCAGCTGTTCATCTACATCTCAGAGACACTGACCACTCCTTTGAAGAGAGCGAGGTTCAGATCTGAGCCAGAGAAAAGAAATGATTTGAGAGGAGAGTTAAAGAAGATGTTTTTGTGAGGAAAGACAATCCTTCCTTAAACAGGAATGGAGGCCCGAGACTTAATCTCTCACCGATCTACAACTCTATCCTCAGATCCAAATAAAACAATAGCAGGGTCATTAAAGATTGAAAAGGGTAGTTTCAGATGAAACTGGAGACAAAAGCTGTTTAAAGTTTCAGTGTAGTTAGCTCCTCCTTCAGACAGATATAAGACAGTGTCCAGCAGTAATCTGACCACAACTGAAGAACAAACGGCTTGGACGAGCAGCAAAACGTCTTCACTCCATGATTGTAATAGCTGATTTTTCACTTCTACGTAGTTGTATTTTTTAATAAATTGCCCCTTTTCTATATGAGTGATAATAAGTGATTACATTACAAAAAAAAACAGGTACAATTTGCTCCCGTATGTTCTGATATTTGAACTTAACAATTCTGGACATGTTACACCACAACTCTTAACTCTGATGATTTCTTACATTTCAGAAACATATACAAGATTATAAAATACTACTTTAATATATTTTTACATTTTCTGTACAGATTATGCCAAACATTACAGTCATATTTTAGACTGAATCAAAACAGAATCACTGCCTCACAAACATCATGTCTTATTCAATGCTTCTATCCACAATGTCAGTAGAGCCTATTTCATCAAATATTATTGACTTGCTGTAGATATATTCCACCAAAAGGGGGCACTATACTGCAAGAACTGACCACACAGAAGATAGAAGAGGGTTTGAAAATCCTCTCCTCCTCTTCATGTTAAAACTCAATGCAAATTATTTTAGAGAACTGACATATTTCAAGATATCAGTTGTACTTAATTTATCCATCTAATCACCTTCTGTTTCACTTGGACAGGTGAATGCAAATTATGTTCCTACTTTCAAATGCACAAGCAGGTTAAGGGTCACATGGTCAGAAGATCCTTCCCTGAGTTTTATAGTGAGCTGAAGACTGCAGGACTCACATGTGTCAGTGAACGCACCATGGCTCTGGGCTGCACCATCCTCATCTGGACACTGGCCTGCTGCTGCTTCACAGGTTCCACTCTCAGTGACATTGAACACAACACACTGCCTTTTCTCTCTGTGTTTCTTCTGATAAATGTATATTGTTTTTTACAGGATGCAGTGGTCAGTTCACAGTCACTCAGCCTCCAGTCCAGACGTTTACTCCAGGATCCACAGTCACTCTCACATGTAAAATTAACATGGATGTTCATAGATGGGGTGGTGGGGAGTGGGGTATGTTCTGGTATCAGCAGAAACCTGGTCAGTCTCCAAAGCCCTGGATAAAATTTGCTACACAACGTCTGTCAGAAACTCCATCTCGGTTCAGTGGCAGTGGGAGCGGCAGAGACTTCTCTTTGACCATCACTGGAGCTCAGGCTGAAGATGCAGCAGTTTATCACTGTCAGAGTTATCATAACAACCCCTGGTTGTTCACACAGTGATTTATGGTCGTACAAAAACCTCCCTCAGTGAGTCCTTCAGAGTGAGACCAGAGCAGGAAACAACTGCAGCTGCTCAAGAGGAACAGACTCACATCATAGTAGAGCAGTGAACACTCTTTACTGCTCTGAACCAAAAATCATGCACCAACAGCATTTTTCTAATTTTTACACATGGAGAATATTTCGCCTCTTCTCCTTCTGTTCTGTTATTTTATTTCACCATCAACCCCATTGTTATATCTCTAAACATAATAGTCCATTGAGATCATTGTCTGACCTCATCTGTTTGTCCATCACCACAGTTCACACCTCCACCTTAAACTCCTCTGTTCCACCTCCACCTCACCTCTGTCCAACAGCTGTCATACAGGCCCTGCACCACCATGACACACTCCTCTGACACACAACTGATTTTTGCCCATCTCCCTCATAAATGATAGAGAAATTTAGGAAGTTAGCAAGCTCTTCTTTTGTGTCCCTTATCACAAACTCTACAACAGTCCAGTTTGTAGTTTGATGTAAATCATTGCTTATATTCAAGAGATGTTTAAAAGACAATCAAATATTAATTTTATATATTTACACAACATTTGTACAGATTGTGACAAACATTACAGTCATATTTTAGACTGAAGTGACAAAGCATCAGAATCACCACCTCACAAACATTTTGTCTTATTTAACACTTCTGTCCACACTGTCAGTAGAGCCTGTTTCATCAGATATTAATGACTTACTGTTGATAAATTCCATCAAAAGGGGGCACTATACTGCAAGAACTGACCACAAAGAACACAGAGGGTCCAGAGAGTTACTCCAGGATCCAGTCACTGTATTGTGTAAAACTAACAGAGATGCCTCATTATGGCATTATCAGTGTTAAATTAATTAAATTAATTAATTAAAAAGAGCAGAAAGTAGAGTAATATTATGTTATCTGCTCCCATCCATCCATTTTCTTCCGCTTATCCGGGGCCGGGTCGCGGGGGCAGCAGTCTAAGCAGGGACTCCCAGACTTCCCTCACCCCGGACACGTCCTCCAGCTCCTTCGGTGGGACCCCAAGGCGTTCCCAGGCCAGCCGAGAGACATAGTCCCTCCAGCGGTCTTCCCCGGGGCCTCCTCCCGGTGGGACATGCCCAGAACACCTCCCTAGGGAGGCGTCCAGGAGGCATCCTGAGCAGATGCCCGAGCCACCTCAGCTGGCTCCTCTCAATGTGTAGGAGCAGCGGCTCTACTCCGAGCTCCTCCCGTGTGACCGAGCTCCTCACCCTATCCCTAAGGGTGCGCCCGGCCACTCTGCGGAGGAAGCCCATTTCAGCCACTTGTATCCGCGATCTTGTCCTTTCGGTCATTACCCAGAGCTCATGACCATAGGTGAGGGTAGGAACGTAGATTGACCGGTAAATCGAGAGCTTTGCCTTCCCGCTCAGCTCCTTCTTTACCACAATCTGCTCCCTTTTCCAGACAATACTTTAATAATAATTGGTTTAACTGTCCATCTCTAAATCTACACAGACTACATACAGCAATACAAAGACACACTAAACTCCGCCCGCTCCAAATATTACTCCAACCTCATCCACCCCGGCTCCAATAACCCCAAAGCTTTCTTTTCCACAATAAACACACTCCTAAAACCCAACTACAACACCTCATCTTCCTTCACCACTGACAAATGCAATCAATTTCAATCCTTCTTTCAGTCCAAAATAGATTCCATTTACAGTTCAATAGACCTCTCCTCCTCCCACACTGCTCCACCTGATCCTCCTCCGCCCCATCAACAGCTCTCTCACTTCACACCCATTTCCCCTGCTCACCTGACAAAACTTTTTTCCGGTATTAAAACTTCTACGTGCTCCCTGGATCCCATTCCCTCTCCTCTCATCAAAGCCTGTCTTCCTGCACTCTCTCCACTGATCACCCAAATCATAAACTCCTCCCTCTCCTCTGGTTCTGTCCCACAGTCTCTCAAGCTGGCTGCCATCACCCCCATCCTCAAAAAACCCAACCTTGACCCTGATAACTGTGCAAATTTCCATCCCATATCCAACCTCCCCTTTCTGTCTAAAATCCTCGAATGTGTCGTCGCCGCCCAACTTCAAACCCACCTCACCTCCAACAGTCTTTATGAACCCTTCCAGTCCGGCTTCCGTCCCAAACACAGCACCGAAACAGCTCTGCTCAAAGTCACGAATGACCTCCTCCTCTCCTCCGACTCTGGCCACCTCTCCATCCTCATCCTCTTGGACCTCACTGCAGCCTTCGACACAATCAGCCACTCCATCCTCCTGTCCCGCCTCAAAAACTCACTCAGCATCACCGGCTCTGCTCTCCTCTGGCTCCAGTCCTACCTCACAAATCGGCAACAGTTCATCCACTTCAACCATTGCTCCTCTTCCATAGCCCCCCTGCAGCAGGGAGTCCCCCAAGGTTCGGTACTTGGTCCTCTCCTCTTCATTCTCTACATCCTCACCCTCGGCAACATCATTCGTCGTCACGGTCTCCGTTTTCACTGCTACGCTGACGACATCCAACTTTACATCTCCACAACATCCATCAACCCCACAATCCACTCCACTCTCACTTACTGTCTAACAGACATCAAAAACTGGATGAATCACAACTTCCTCAAACTAAACAGCGACAAAACAGACTTCATCATCATCGGTCCACACAACATCGCCAAATCCTCACAACACTTCACCCTGCACTTTGACAACACCACACTCTCTCCATCCTCACTCATCCGCAACCTCGGTGTGCTCCTCGACCCCACTCTTTCATTTGAACCCCACGTCAAGCACATAACCCGGACTGCATTCTTTCACCTCAAAAACATAGCCCGTCTCCGCCCATCACTCACCTTCTCTGCCGCTGAAACTCTCATCCACATTCATCACATCCAGGATCGACTACTGCAATAGCATCCTCTACGGTACACCATCCAAAACCCTCAACAGACGACAGTACATTCAGAACTCCGCTGCCCTGCTCCTCACCCACACCCGCTCACGTGAACACATCACTCCTGTCCTCCACAAGCTCCACTGGCTCCCCGTCCCTCAGCGCATCCACTTCAAAATCCTTCTCATCACATTCAAAGCTCTCCACAACCTGCCCCCTCCTCACAGACCTGCTCCACCACCACACTCCATCTCGTTCCCTCCGCTCCTCCAGCTCCAACCTCCTGTCCCAGCCCTGTAGGACCAAGCTCTGAACCTGGGTGGATAGAGCCTTCTCCATCGCTGCCCCCACCCTCTGGAACTCACTGCCCAAACCCCTCCGTGACCTCTGACCTCCCCACCTTCAAAAAAGAACTCAGAACTCACCTGTTCAAAATTGCTTTTAATGTTTGATTTTATGTTGTAAATTTTGTGATATTTTATTCTTGTTTGTATTGTGAAGCGACTTTGAGTGTCTTGAAAAGCGCTATATAAATAAAGTGTATTATTATTATTATTATTATTTTTACATGGGAAACAGCAGGAGCTAAATCTGGTACAAATTCTCTTTTCTTTTGTGAGATTAATTAATTTGTACATGGTCCCTGACAAATAAAGACTAATGAAAGAAATAAAATATTGAAAACATGACCAGAGCGTCTATGGACTTTGTTAGAATGTGTGATTGCACTTTTGTTTAAAGTGACAGTGTCTGTTCTATATGAGCAGAAACACACCACAATAATTTGCACAAAATACTTTGATGTTGCATATTAATATATTGTATTTAACTTAATAAAAGAGACAAAACTCATTGATGAACACAAGCTTTATTAGCACAAACACAGTAACATGAAGCTGCATAGTCACATGTTTATTCCTGAGCCCTCCATCAGCTCAGTCAAACCCAGGGAGTGTCCCATAGAGCAGGTGAAGTGTGTCCTCATGTGGGCGTGTCTCACTGGGAGCAGGACAGTGACTCCAGGCTCTGAGTGACTGGGCTCTGTCCACTCCGATGGGCCTCACAGCTCACTGATGTGTCTCTCCACTGCTCTGTGGACAGCCTCAGGACGCTGATGTGGCTGTAGAGGCCGTCCCCTCTCATGACCCCCGGGCTGTGGGACCCCTCTGCGGAGGCCCCGCCCACTCTCCAGCCCAGCGTCCAATCAGAGGGGAAGCCCCCGCTGGCCACACACAGCAGCGTGGCACTGCCCCTCTGCAGCTCCTCTCTGGACGGGGGCAGGACGGTCAGGGCGGGCTGCTGTACTCCCACTGCACACAGACAGGGGGCAGCGCAACGTGTTAAAGCAATACATCAGAAAACAGTCACTGCACAAAATGATGAAGACTAGAGACATTTACATCTGTGTCTTTCACTTCCTGTTCACTGTAAGTCCGACCAATGAACCGTGGACAACTGCTGTTATACTGATAAAAACTGTTACAAGTAAAAGTCATGGAGATTTATGACACATAAAAATAATAATATATTGTTTATGTAAGAGCTTGTATTGGGCTGAATTTAGGTCATCATACGTTAATTTCTTTTGTGTATTTAACACAGAAATATCATAAGAAAAAATACTTCTTATTCACTTTTTGTAAATATAATTAAACATAAACATGATTGAGTTCATAAATTGACTTTGATGTCAAAAAAGTCAAAACCATTTCTTTCTTGTTTAAAACCTGAATTTAACTTTCAAAAAGGAAACTAACAACATTCATAATAATATTCAGTCTATGTAAAATTCAGTAAATGAATCATATATATTTTATATTTCTCTAATCAACAATAAACAGCCTAATAATAATTGTATATTTTGAGATCATTGTTTCTTTAACACTGACCTATACAACTGTAACTATGGAATTAAATTAAAGACAAATATTCACAAATCTACAAACATAACCAAAATCCTGCTAAAATAACAGTAATAAAGTAGTCCTGATAAAGTATAAAGTAAAAAGTACTCACAGTCCACGATGACTTGTGTTCCTCCTCCGAACGTGAACCACAGTGATACAAAGTCATGAAGAGGCCGTACAAAAACCTCTGCTCTGTTCTCCTCCACACACTGCTCTCAGTTCACACTCACAACATTCACTCATGTTTTACTATTTGTGTCATTATATAATCCATGAATGCAACCTGTCCAGATTCAACTTTGAAACACTGAAAACATGAAGAAAAGTCTAAATATATCTATTTTTTGCATTAATATTACTTGGTGTAATTGATGAGTGTTTTCTCCAGACAACTCACTGTGAATAAAAAATGTGATATTTTGTATAATAGAATAAATAGTTAAGTAGTAAGTTTAATAATACATTGAAATGCTAATGTTGGCTTTAAGGTGCAGTACTTTTGGTTACTGATGTGACTAGTGTGACTGCTTCATACTTCATACTATACTTATGTCCGGCAAAAAAGTGTTTTTTCACCTGTGTGTGTTTAAAAATGATTCCAATAGGATGAATACATTTGGGTTCAGAGTACAGAGACAGTATTTCCATAGAGAGGAGGGTCACATGGTCAGCTGATCCTTCCCTGAGTTTTATAGTGAGCTGAAGACTGCAGGACTCACATGTGTCAGTGAACGCACCATGGCTCTGGGCTGCACCATCCTCATCTGGACACTGGCCTGCTGCTGCTTCACAGGTTCCACTCTCAGTGACATTGAACACAACACACTGCCTTTTCTCTCTGTGTTTCTTCTGATAAATGTATATTGTTTTTTACAGGATGCAGTGGTCAGGTCACAGTCACTCAGCCTCCAGTCCAGACGTTTACTCCAGGATCCACCGTCACTCTCACATGTCAAACTAACACAAATGTTTATAGTGATTCTAATGGCCAGTACATGCACTGGTATCAGCAGAAACCTGGTCAGTCTCCAAAGCTCTGGATAAAATTTGTTACACAACGTCTGTCAGAAACTCCATCTCGGTTCAGTGGCAGTGGGAGCGGCAGAGACTTCTCTTTGACCATCACTGGAGCTCAGGCTGAAGATGCAGCAGTTTATCTCTGTCTGAGTCTTCATAACAACCCCTGGTTGTTCACACAGTGATTTATGGTCGTACAAAAACCTCCCTCAGTGAGTCCTTCAGAGTGAGACCAGAGCAGGAAACAACTGCAGCTGCTCAAGAGGAACAGACATCACTGATCTGTGTGGAGTTACACCAAACATTCACCTCGACAGTATTTTATTTTATTTATATTTCTCTTTTCCCCTTACAGCTCATGAGACCTATTGCTTTCACAAAGATGAGTGCATGGGCAACTTGATTCTCTCCTTGGCCCCCTGCCCTGACTCTAGTATCAAAGCCACCCATGCTGTAGGGACATGGGACGTGCTGATTTGTTCTTGCTAACATGTCACCGTCAACACTGAGTGAATCAATGTGGACAAAGGTCGTGTGAAGCACTCATGTCCCCAAACACACTCCTGGCACTGAGCCCTGTCCAAGCAACGTATTTTGAATTTATGTTGATACGTAGCACAGTTTGCAGCCAAGCCGCAAAATTACATCTGAATTTTTCCAATTTTCAAATGTCAAAATTTGCTCCTGTTTGCACATTTAAAGTCCGATTAGGATCAAAATCGAATGTAAAACTTTCTTGACTAAACCTACTCATTGTGAAAGAAACAAAACTGGCACGATAGCGCCCCCTACAGAATAACAAATACATTTGTTTGGAGGGCCGAAAATTTAGTTTGTTGTTTTTTGTGGTGTGTTGCCATGGCGATGCATCCCAAAATTTCTCGTTCATGAGCAAAATATTAGTGTCATGGAATAATGTGAAATTTGGCACAATGACTCTTCATGTCGTCCCGATCAAAAAAGTCAAAGGGATCTATGTCATGTCTTTCACTGGGTTGCCATGGCGATGCACAAAAGAGCCAATGTTATCCTAATGGGAAAATGTCAAAAAAATTTTACATTTCAAAGTGATTTAACAAATTCTTAGCTTCATTTAAGAATGTGAAATTTGGCACAGTGACTTCAGGTCGTCGCCCCCAAAAAAGTTAAAGGGGCAAATTTGACCACGACAGCAACTAAAGGGGAAACATATAAACAAATAAAGGCAGAGTCACTCTAAAATCACTAAATCTGGACATTTAACGTCACTACAAGTATTTTATAAAAAGTTAGCATTAGCACTGAGACATAAAGACCTTTCTGCAAACAGAAATGTCACAGGAGATCAGAGTCCTGTCCTTGAGTCCGAGCAACATTGTATTTTATTGTTTTCTGTCTGTGCAACTTAGTGATATTAACTGTTATTAACTTTAGCATCAGTACATGGAGATAAAAGTGTAATAGTGAAATGCACTGCTAAATGTGGATACTTTATGGAGCTGCATAGTCACAATTATAGACTATTTAATTTCTCTTTACTCCTTATTCCATTTCAGTGAAAAAAAAAAAGTCTGATAAAAAAAAAGAGCAAATGAGTTGTGTGGACCTTTGATACAGTAGACCACACTATTCTTTTAAAGACTCAAACACCTGGTCGGTCTCTCTGGTACTGTACACAAATGGTTTACTTCCTACCTCACAGATAGAACATTTATGGTAAGTTTAGACACCTACTCCTCTCAGGTTCATAAAATCACATGTGGTGTGCCCCAGGGTTCCATTTTAGGTCCTATACTTTTTAACCTGTACATGCTCCCTCTTGGTGATGTCATCAGGAGACATGGAATCAGCTTCCACAACTATGCAGATGATACACAGCTTTACATCTCCATGTCTCCTGATGACACCAGCCCAGTGGATGCTCTTTTTAACTGTATTTTAGACATCACATCCTGGATGGCAGAAAACTTCCTCCAGCTTAACCAGGACAAAACTGAGGTTTTAATCATTGGTCCTGAGGCCCAGAGAGAGAAACTTTTACCCAAATTACAGTCACAGTCTTTTAATCCATCATCACAAGTAAGAAACCTGGGCGTTATTTTTTACTCTGAGCTGACTTTTATTCCACACATTAAAAACATCACAAAAATTGTTTTTTACCATTTGAAAAACATAGCCAGAGTCCGTCCCATTCTCTCTCGGGCCAACACAGAGACGCTGATGCTTTTATCACCAGTCGTATAGATTACTGTAATGTCCTGCTCTCTGCTCTTCCCAAAAAGGCGATTTCAGGTCTACAATTATTACAAAATTCAGCAGCACGTGTCCTGACTAAGACCAGGGGGCGGGGCCACATTACATCAGTTTTAGAATCCCTGCATTGGCTCCCTGTGTGTTTCAGGATCGATTTTAAAGTTCTTTTACTGTTTTTTTTAAATGTCTTAATGGTCTTGGGCCTTCTTATCTTACAGAACTGCTTTTATCCTATGAACCCTCGCGGCCCCTGCGCTCCTCCGGCAGCAGGCTCCTAGTTATTCCCAAAGTCAGGACACACACTCATGGAGAGGCCTCTTTCCAGTTTTATGGCCCCCGTCTATGGGACAGTCTGCCAGAGGACCTCAGGTCCGCAGAGAACATTCAGGTTTTTAAAAGCAGGCTCAAGACCCATCTTTTTAGCATAGCCTTTGATTAGTATTTATCATTTTAGTTTACTTCTCTATTTATTTAGTCTTATTTAGGCTGGCTAGTGTGTTTATGTTTTACTTATGTTTTATTTACTTGTTTAGTTTTGACTTATTTTATTATTTTTTGATTATTTATTTATTTTATTATTTATTGACTTATTTATTAGTTTTGACTTATTTGATTATTTTTAATCATTTTAGATTTGCCAGTGTTTCCTCTGAGGAGCCCTCTGCACCGGGAGCTGTGGTTGGCTGTGGCTCCTGGGCCCTGGCTCGTGGGCCCTGGAGGTTTGATCTTGACCTCTTCTCTTCTCTGGGCCCTGGGCTGGTGTCCTGTGGCTGTGGGTGACCCTGCTCCTGGTGCAGATGGTTCCTCTGGTGGTTCTCTCTCTCTCATCTGGTTCATCTTTATCCAGCCTATTGCATTAAACATATTTTAATGAAACCAAAGGTATTTTAACATGTGTTGGGGTGGGGGGTGGGAGTGTGCGTTGGGGCGGGGGGTTGTTTGGTTGTGTTTATTGATGTGTTGGGGTTGGGTTGTTTGGCTGTGGGGTGGTTGTGTGGGTTTGGTGGGTGGGACTGATTTTAATGCTTTGTAAAGCACTTTGTGTTACTTTTTTTTGTATGAAAAGTGCTCTATAAATAAAGTTTGATTTGATTTGATTTGATACCGTTTAAGGCCTTGTATGTCAGGAGGAGGACTTTGAATTTGATTCTAAGCTCGACAGGAAGCCAGTGCAGATATTTTAGTACAGGACTGATGTGGTCTCTTCTTTCTTTTACTGAAAATTAAAAAGACACAGCAATTCCTTGTTACCTGCTCAGTTCCTTATGGCCAATTCTAAAAAATCAGGCTTTGCACTTTGATGTAAATCCTTACTTACGTGGGACACATTTATATGGGACAATCAAATATTAGTTTTACATATTTTGACATTTTCTGTACAAATTATGCCAAAAACTACAGTCATAGATGACAAACCATCAGATTTTTTTTCTTACAAACATTAAGTCTTATTCAGTGTTTCAGTCCACAATGTTAGTCAGGCATATTCCAAAACACATTATTGACTTCTATAGACAACTTCCACCAAAAGAGGGCACTATACTACAAATACTGCCCACACAGAGGACACATGGTGAACTCCTCTTCATGTTGAAACTCAATGCAAATCATTTTAGAGAACTGTCATATTTCAAGATATCAGTTGTACTTAATTTATCCATCTAATCACCTTCTGTTTCACTTGGACAGGTGGATGCAAATTATGTTCCTACTTTCAAATGCACAAGCAGGTTAAGGGTCACATGGTCAGAAGATCCTATGTGTATTTTTAATGTGTGTTCACCTGCCCAGGGACTGCACATGGGAAACAGCAGGAGCTAAATCTGGTACAAATTCTCTTTTCTTTTGTGAGATTAATTCATTTGTACATGGTCCCTGACAAGTAAAGACTAATGAAAGAAATAAAATATTGAAAACATGATCAGAGCATCTATGGACTTTGTTAGAATGTGTGATTGCACTTTTGTTTAAAGTGACAGTGTCTGTTCTATATGAGCAGAAACACACCACAATAATTTGTACAAAACAGTTTGATGTTGCATATTAATATATTGTATTTAACTTAATAAAAGAGACAAAACTCATTGATGAACACAAGCTTTATTAGCACAAACACAGTAACATGAAGCTGCATAGTCACATGTTTATTCCTGAGCCCTCCATCAGCTCAGTCAAACCCAGGGAGTGTCCCATAGAGCAGGTGAAGTGTGTCCTCATGTGGGCGTGTCTCACTGGGAGCAGGACAGTGACTCCAGGCTCTGAGTGACTGGGCTCTGTCCACTCCGATGGGCCTCACAGCTCACTGATGTGTCTCTCCACTGCTCTGTGGACAGCCTCAGGACGCTGATGTGGCTGTAGAGGCCGTCCCCTCTCATGACCCCCGGGCTGTGGGACCCCTCTGCGGAGGCCCCGCCCACTCTCCAGCCCAGCGTCCAATCAGAGGGGAAGCCCCCGCTGGCCACACACAGCAGCGTGGCACTGCCCCTCTGCAGCTCCTCTCTGGACGGGGGCAGGACGGTCAGGGCGGGCTGCTGTACTCCCACTGCACACAGACAGGGGGCAGCGCAACGTGTTAAAGCAATACATCAGAAAACAGTCACTGCACAAAATGATGAAGACTAGAGACATTTACATCTGTGTCTTTCACTTCCTGTTCACTGTAAGTCTGACCAATGAACCGTGGACAACTGCTGTTATACTGATAAAAACTGTTACAAGTAAAAGTCATGGAGATTTATGACACATAAAAATAATAATATATTGTTTATGTAAGAGCTTGGATTGGACTGAGTTTAGGTCAACATGTTGTAATTTTCTACAGTTTTTTTTTTTTTTTTAGTTTTTTTTTTATGCAGACATATATCAAAGGAAAAAAATACTTCTTATTCACTTTTTGTAAATATAATTAAACATAAACATGATTGAGTTCATAAATGGACTTTGGTGTTAAGTGAAAACCATTTATTTCTTGTTTAAAACCTGAATTTAACTTTCAAAAATGAAACTAACACTCATAATAATATTCAGTCTATGTAAAATTCAGTAAATGAATCATATATATTTTATATTTCTCTAATCAACAATAAACAGCCTAATAATAATTGTATATTTTGAGATCATTGTTTCTTTAACACTGACCTATACAACTGTAACTATGGAATTAAATTAAAGACAAATATTCACAAATCTACAAACATAACCAAAATCCTGCTAAAATACCAGTAATAAAGTAGTCCTGATAAAGTATAAAGTAAAAAGTACTCACAGTCCACGATGACTTGTGTTCCTCCTCCGAACGTCCACCACAGTGATACAAAGTCATGAAGAGGCCGTACAAAAACCTCTGCTCTGTTCTCCTCCACACACTGCTCTCAGTTCACACTCACAACATTCACTCATGTTTTACTATTTGTGTCATTATATAATCCATGAATGCAACCTGTCCAGATTCAACTTTGAAACACTGAAAACATGAAGAAAAGTCTAAATATATCTATTTTTTGCATTAATATTACTTGGTGTAATTGATGAGTGTTTTCTCCAGACAACTCACTGTGAATAAAAAATGTGATATTTTGTATAATAGAATAAATAGTTAAGTAGTAAGTTTAATAATACATTGAAATGCTAATGTTGGCTTTAAGGTGCAGTACTTTTGGTTACTGATGTGACTAGTGTGACTGCTTCATACTTCATACTATACTTATGTCCGGCAAAAAAGTGTTTTTTCACCTGTGTGTGTTTAAAAATGATTCCAATAGGATGAATACATTTGGGTTCAGAGTACAGAGACAGTATTTCCATAGAGAGGAGGGTCACATGGTCAGCTGATCCTTCCCTGAGTTTTATAGTGAGCTGAAGACTGCAGGACTCACATGTGTCAGTGAACGCACCATGGCTCTGGGCTGCACCATCCTCATCTGGACACTGGCCTGCTGCTGCTTCACAGGTTCCACTCTCAGTGACATTGAACACAACACACTGCCTTTTCTCTCTGTGTTTCTTCTGATAAATGTATATTGTTTTTTACAGGATGCAGTGGTCAGGTCACAGTCACTCAGCCTCCAGTCCAGACGTTTACTCCAGGATCCACAGTCACTCTCACATGTCAAACTAACAAAGATGTTTATAGTAATAATCGCATGTTCTGGTATCAGCAGAAACCTGGTCAATCTCCAAAGCTCTGGATAAAACTTGCTACACAACGTCTGTCAGAAACTCCATCTCGGTTCAGTGGCAGTGGGAGCGGCAGAGACTTCTCTTTGACCATCACTGGAGCTCAGGCTGAAGATGCAGCAGTTTATTATTGTCAGAGTTTTCATAGCGGCCCAGTGTTCACACAGTGATTTATGGTCGTACAAAAACCTCCCTCAGTGAGTCCTTCAGAGTGTGTCATGATGTCAGTTTCCCTGTCCTCCCGTGCTCTCTCCCCCTCCCCTACCTGTGTGTCTGGAGCTGGGTGGAGTGCCTGACTCCTCCCGTGCACACCTGGGGTGCATCAGCCTAATCACCACCACCTGCTGCTGAGTACAAGAAGGCTTGGCAGTCTACACTCGGTGCCAGACCGTCCGCGTGTAAAACGTGAATGTTTCTTGCTAAGCTTTGTTATATGGTACTTTCCGGCAAATGCTCATTTGGATTTATGCACCCTCCAGATTCCTGCCTCTACTCGCCCAGCTCCTGCCGCCACGTTCCAGTCCCGGTATCGCTTCCAGCTCGTCTTGTCTCCTGCTCGTCTCGTCTCCTGCTCGTCTCGTCTCCTGCTCGTCTCGTCTCCTGCTCGTCTCGTCTCCTGTCCGGTCCTGGTCTCTGGTTTGTCACCCGCTCCCCGCTCTGGTCTTCGTCTGATCCGCCTGCCCTGGTACCGCACCTGCTTCTATCCCCGTCCTGGTCCTGTCCTGCCCGCCTCTACCTGCACCGCACCCGCCTGACCCGTCTCCCGCTCCCCGGTTCCTGTACCTGCTCTTGTGACCTGTTTAAAGACTGCATTTTCACCGCTGTAAATAAACACTGTTAAAACTGCTCTGGTCTGCATCCTTTGGTCCTATCCGCACCGTTACGACAGAACGGTCTGGCCACTATGGACCAAGCAGGCTCAGATCCGGACCAGATGCGCCGCCTCACGCACTCTCACCCCGAGGCGGTGCTGGGTCAGCACGAACAATCCATTCGAACTCTATTGGAGCTAAATCAGACATTGTCCCAGCAGGTGGCACAGCTTAACCACCAGGTGGCCGCGCTCCTCGTCACCCCGCCTGCTGCAGCTGGAGCGCCACCATGCCTCCCGGAGCCGAGAGGCACGGATCCGGAGCCGTATGCTGGACAACCTCACCTCTGTCGCGGATTCCTGTTCCAGTGCGAGTTCATGTTCCAGCAATGCCCTTCTCGTTTCAGCTCGGGGGCCACCAAGATCCGATATATATGTGGATTACTCCGGGGCAGAGCTCTCCAGTGGGCAGAGGCGCGCCTAATGAAGACGTCTGTGGATAGCCTGGATTTTAATGAATTTGTGTCCACGTTTAAGCTGGTGTTTGACCACCCGCACTACCAGGACAACGCTGCCTCCCGGTTATTGACTCTCAGCCAGGGCTCCAGGACGGTAGCGGATTATTCCATTGAATTCTGGACACATGCGGCGGAGCTGGACTGGACGGACAGCGCGCTGCGGGCTGTGTTTGTGCGGGGCCTGAACGAGACTTTGAAAGATGAATTGGTTTCCCGGGACGAACCCCCCGACCTGCGGACCCTCATCTCCCTCACTCACCGTATAGACAACCGCCTACGGGCTCGTCGCCGAGAGAGACGCCGGTCACCGGTCCCGCCGGAGCCACGCGCTGCCCCGCCCCCGCCGGATGAGCCCATGCAACTCGACAGGACCCTTGTGTCGACCGAGGAGCGTCAACGGAGGCGTCGTCTGGCCGGGGCTTGCCTCTACTGCGGTGAGCGCGGACATTATGTGGTCACTTGCCCAGTTCGGCCAAAAGGGGGGGCCCACCAGTAGCACTGGGAGTACTGGTGGGCGAGCAACACATCCTGGACTCTTCTAATAGACTGCGGCTCAGCGCCACCCTGTGCGTTCGCACAGAGACCTTATGCGTTTCCGCCCTTATCGACTCCGGGGCTGAGAGGGACTTTATTGATGCCCAAGTCGCGGAGCAGCTCGGGGTCTACCTGGAGCCCCTCGAACGCCCCTTAAATGCCCAGGGGCTCAATGGACGTTTTCTGGGGCACATCACTCACATCACAGAACCTGTCACCGTGATTCTGTCCGGCAACCACCAAGAGAACCGTCAGTTTCATGTCCTGTCCTCCTCCGCTTCTCCTCTGGTCCTTGGTTACCCCTGGCTACGCGCCCACAACCCTGTTTTCGATTGGGCCAGGGGCGGAGTTTCGGGCTGGAGTCCCGATTGCCACGCCAAGTGCCTTCGGTCCGCCCTCCCTCCGGCCGGGAGGTCCGTTCCTGTCGCTGATCCGTCCCCAGACACCCCCAATCTGTCCTCGGTGCCTGCTGAATATCACGACCTGGGGGAGGTTTTTAGCAAGAGCAAGGCCCTCTCTTTACCGCCCCACCGTCCATATGACTGCGCCATTGACCTCCTGCCGGGTGCCCCACTACCATCTAGCAGGCTATATAACCTGTCTAAACCTGAACGCGAGTCAATGGAGGACTATATCCGTGGGTCCCTGGCTGCCGGAATCATCCGCCCGTCCACTTCACCCGTGGGAGCGGGGTTCTTCTTTGTGGCTAAGAAGGACAAATCCCTGCGGCCTTGCATTGATTACCGGGGTCTGAACAATATAACCGTAAAGAATAAATACCCGCTTCCCTTACTGGACTCGGCATTTACGCCCCTCCACGGTGCGACCATCTTCTCAAAGTTGGATTTGCGGAATGCGTACCACCTGGTGCGCATCAGGGAGGGAGACGAATGGAAGACGGCCTTCAAGACACCCCTGGGACATTTCGAATACTTGGTTATGCCCTTCGGTCTCACCAACGCCCCTGCCGTATTCCAAGCCCTCATCAACGATGTGCTCCGTGATTTCCTTAACCGATTCGTCTTTGTTTACTTGGATGACATCTTGATTTTCTCGCGGTCCCCCCAGGAGCATCATCAGCACGTTCGCCAGGTTCTCCAGCGCCTCCTCGAGAATAAACTGTTCGTGAAAGCTGAGAAATGCGAGTTTCACGCAGAGGAGGTCAGCTTTTTGGGCTTCATTGTGGGGCGGGGCCAAGTAAGAGCTGACCCTGAAAAGATCCAGGCTGTCACTGAGTGGCCCGTTCCTACCAGCCGGAGACAGCTCCAGAGATTTATCGGCTTTGCCAATTTTTATAGACGTTTCATCCGGGATTTTAGTAGGGTTATCTCGCCCTTAACTAAACTCACCTCTCCTGCTTTGCCGTTTGCCTGGTCTCCTGAGGCGCAGACAGCCTTCGAGAAGCTTAAGAGACTATTTACCTCCGCTCCCATCCTGCACCAGCCCGACCCTTCACGGCAATTCATCGTGGAGGTCGACGCCTCCGACTCGGGAGTGGGGGCCGTGCTTTCGCAGAGGTTCGACCCCCACAACCGCCTCTGTCCCTGCGCCTTCTTTTCCCGGCGATTGTCCTCGGCCGAGGTCAATTATGATGTGGGGGATCGGGAGCTCCTTGCCGTAAAGCTGGCCTTGGAGGAGTGGCGCCACTGGCTCGAAGGGGCGGAGCAACCATTCATCGTCTGGACCGACCATAAAAACTTGGAGTACATCCAGTCCGCCAGGCGCCTCAATCCCCGTCAAGCTCGTTGGTCCCTCTTCTTCAGCCGCTTCAACTTTCTCCTCACCTACCGCCCCGGATCTCGGAACGTCAAACCAGATGCCCTCTCCCGCCAGTTCGCCCTGGAGGATAGCCCGGTCACCGCAGAAACAATTATCCCCTCCTCGTGTGTGGTGGCCGCGGTCCATTGGGATATCGAGGACACCGTCCGAGAGGCCCAGACCAACGACCCCGACCCAGGTAACGGCCCTCCAGATAAACTGTTTGTTCCCGATTCTGTCCGGTCTCAGGTGCTCCAGTGGGTCCATGCCTCCCGTTTCGCCTGCCATCCTGGTGCCGGTCGCTCTCTCTCCCTCCTCAGGAGACGCTTCTGGTGGCCCACGATGGACACAGACACCCGGGCTTATGTCGCCGCCTGCCAGGTATGTGCTCGGGCCAAGGCCTCCCACTCACCCCCTTCTGGTCTCTTGCATCCTCTCCCAGTTCCTCGTCGCCCTTGGTCCCACATCGCCTTGGACTTCGTGACGGGCCTTCCCCCTTCCCAGGGGAACACGGTGGTTCTCACCATTGTGGACCGCTTCTCCAAGGCCGCCCATTTCGTTGCCCTGCCTAAGCTCCCCACAGCCAAAGAAACTGCCGACCAGCTGACCAGTCATGTCTTCCGACTCCACGGCATCCCGGTGGACATCGTGTCCGACAGAGGGACCCAATTCACCTCTCAGGTATGGCGGTCTTTCTGCGACAGTTTGGGGGCCACGGTTAGCCTCACGTCCGGGTTCCATCCACAATCTAATGGGCAGACGGAGCGGGCCAACCAAGACCTGGAGTCGGCCCTACGGTGCACAGCCTCCGCCAACCCCGCGACCTGGAGTACTCACCTACCCTGGATAGAGTACGCTCACAACTCCCTCGTGAGTTCCGCCACTGGTATGTCCCCCTTCGAGGCATCGCTGGGATATCAACCCCCTCTCTTTCCCACGGAGGAGAGGGACCTCGCCGTCCCGTCTGTTCAGCGCCATCTCCAGCGCTGTCGCCGGATCTGGAAGAAGGCCAGGGCGGCCCTTCTTCGGGCTGGAGCGCGCACTAAGGCGACGGCCGATCGCCACCGTGTCCCGGCGCCCGTATACCAACCTGGCCAGATGGTTTGGCTCTCCGCCAAGACGGTCCCGCTGAAGACGGACTCCCGTAAGCTGTCCCCCCGATTCCTGGGACCGTTTAAGATCATGAGGATCATAAATCCATCGGCGGTGCGCCTCCAGTTACCCCCGTCTCTCCGGATTCATCCGACCTTTCACGTCTCCCAGGTTAAACCAGTCCGGACCAGCGACCTGTGCCCTCCGGCCGATCCCCCACCGCCCGCCCGAGTCATTGACGGCCACCCGGCGTTCACCGTCCGCCGCCTGATTGACGTTCGTCGCCGTGGTAGGGGCCTCCAGTACCTCGTCGATTGGGAGGGTTACGGTCCGGAGGAGCGATCCTGGGTGCCCAGGGCACGCATTCTGGACCCCGACATGGTGAGAGACTTCCACCGCGCTCATCCTGACAAGCCTGGGGGTCCACCAGGAGGTGGACCTTAGGGGGGGGGTACTGTCATGATGTCAGTTTCCCTGTCCTCCCGTGCTCTCTCCCCCTCCCCTACCTGTGTGTCTGGAGCTGGGTGGAGTGCCTGACTCCTCCCGTGCACACCTGGGGTGCATCAGCCTAATCACCACCACCTGCTGCTGAGTACAAGAAGGCTTGGCAGTCTACACTCGGTGCCAGACCGTCCGCGTGTAAAACGTGAATGTTTCTTGCTAAGCTTTGTTATATGGTACTTTCCGGCAAATGCTCATTTGGATTTATGCACCCTCCAGATTCCTGCCTCTACTCGCCCAGCTCCTGCCGCCACGTTCCAGTCCCGGTATCGCTTCCAGCTCGTCTTGTCTCCTGCTCGTCTCGTCTCCTGCTCGTCTCGTCTCCTGCTCGTCTCGTCTCCTGCTCGTCTCGTCTCCTGTCCGGTCCTGGTCTCTGGTTTGTCACCCGCTCCCCGCTCTGGTCTTCGTCTGATCCGCCTGCCCTGGTACCGCACCTGCTTCTATCCCCGTCCTGGTCCTGTCCTGCCCGCCTCTACCTGCACCGCACCCGCCTGACCCGTCTCCCGCTCCCCGGTTCCTGTACCTGCTCTTGTGACCTGTTTAAAGACTGCATTTTCACCGCTGTAAATAAACACTGTTAAAACTGCTCTGGTCTGCATCCTTTGGTCCTATCCGCACCGTTACGACAGAGTGAGACCAGAGCAGGAAACAACTGCAGCTGCTCAAGAGGAACAGACTCACATCATAGTAGAGCAGTGAACACTCTTTACTGCTCTGAACTAAAAATCATGCACCAACAGCATTTTTCTCATTTTTACACATGGAGAATATTTAGGTTCATGTTTTTTTTTTTTCACAAATCACACCTCCATCCCATCCTGTTATTTTCTCTAAACAAATATTTTATTGTTAGATCTGTAAACAGAATAGTTCATTGAGATTCTTGTTTCACCTCATCTGTTAATTTGCTCATCACCACAGTAAAACAAAACAGGGCTATGTGGGTCTCCTTGCCGTGTTCCCACTTCCACTTTAAACTGTTTTGTTCCACAGTTCCTCACTTCTTCCTCAGCTCTCATACTTGCCCTGCACTATGACACACTCCTCTGACACATAACACATTTTATTTTGTCTCCTTCATATGGGCTAATATAACGGGCATATGAGAAAAGTATAATAATGTAAAATAATGACACAGCTATTATTGAAATTCATGGGGCATTTTTAACTCAACCTATTCAAATGGCCATTTTTTAAAATAACTTTTTCAATAATAAAGTAAAAACGATTCAGCATAAATGTAAACTGTAAACTGCTTAAAAATGTCATAATGCAAGACAAAAAGTGTAACTTTATATTTAGTTCAATACAGTTACATGTTTTTGAAAAATACACTCTGTAAAACATATCAGGTAGTTTGAGTTAGACTTTCTTTATGGAAAACTAATTTCTATCATATCAGACTATAAACTGATCCTGTCACATTTTAATCAGAGCCTGAAAGAGTTTTTATTTCCCCAGGCTTAGAAATTAGTCAAAGTAATACCTTTACCCAAGAATTATAAGATGACTTTTTATGGTGGTGACAGTAGACAAATTTTTCTTAGTAAGATCATGGAAAAACTATATATATATATATATATATATATATATATATATATATATATATATATATATATATATATATATATGAGATGTTATTGATCATAGTTTACTGTTAAAAACGGCATCCGCAAATGTTTTAAAAATTGTACAAATGGGTGGAGAGTTACCAGACTTATAGATCTCAGTCTGTGTATTTTAATTGTATATTTTCTACATCTAGACGATTAGAGTGTGGAGTTCCCCAGGGCAGTTGCCTTGGCCCTTTGCTTTTCTCTGCCTTTACAAATGATCTCCCTCTTGGTTTAAATAGTGCCTCTGTAACACTGTACACTGATGACTCTACATTATACTATTCAACACAAACCTCAGTAAAGACGACAAGCAAAATGAACTGGATCATGTATCAAAGCGGGAACATGACAACAAACTTGTTTTAAATACTAGTAAAACCAAAAGAACTCTTGGTTCTAATGTTGCATTAAGAAATGTAGAACCTTTGTTATGAGGCACAAGAATTTGATCTTTTAGGACTGACTATAAGTAAAATACTGAATTGGTCAGGTCATATTCACAAGATAGTGACCAAAAAGGGGAGGGCTGTGTCCATCATTAAACAATGTGCCGACTTTATGACAGTTACCTCAGTGAAACAAATCACACAGTTTATTAATGTGAACTCACTTTGACTGTGGCTCTGTGGTGTGGTCATGTGCTCCAAAAAACATATTCATAAAGTTCAAGTATTGCAGAACAAAGCTGCACATCTTGTCCTGTGCAGTTTGCCATGTACTAGTGTTAAGTAAGGCTTTATCTCATTAACAACGGATATTTCATGTCTTTTAAAGTGCTCTTTTGCTTTTTAAATTGTATAATTCTATATATATTTGATTGTATTTTTATGTAATGGACCCCAGGCAGACTAGTTGCTACAGTGGTAGTAACTAATGGGGAAACATATCAACAAATAAACACATAAAGTTTCTGTTCCTATTCAGTCCATATGAGGTTTTTGCAGTTACTCTAAAATCATTAAATCCTGACAGATAATTTAGTTGTTATGCTAAATTTAACGTTACTACAAGTATTTTATAAAAAGTTAGCATTAGCACTGAGACATAAAGACCTTTCTGCAAACAGAAGTGTCACAGGAGATCAGAGTCCTGTCCTTGAGTCCGAGCAACATTGTATTTTATTGTTTTCTGTCTGTGCAACTTAGTGATATTAACTGTTATTAACTTTAGCATCAGTACATGGAGATAAAAGTGTAATAGTGAAATGCACTGCTAAATGTGGATATTTTATAGAGCCGCATAGTCACAATTATAGACTATTTAATTTCTCTTTACTCCTTATTCCATTTCAGTGAAAAAAAAAAAGTCTGATAAAAAAAAAGAGCAAATGAGTTGTGTGGACCTTTGATACAGTAGACCACACTATTCTTTTAAAGACTCAAACACCTGGTCGGTCTCTCTGGTACTGTACACAAATGGTTTACTTCCTACCTCACAGATAGAACATTTATGGTAAGTTTAGACACCTACTCCTCTCAGGTTCATAAAATCACATGTGGTGTGCCCCAGGGTTCCATTTTAGGTCCTATACTTTTTAACCTGTACATGCTCCCTCTTGGTGATGTCATCAGGAGACATGGAATCAGCTTCCACAGCTATGCAGATGATACACAGCTTTACATCTCCATGTCTCCTGATGACACCAGCCCAGTGGATGCTCTTTTTAACTGTATTTTAGACATCACATCCTGGATGGCAGAAAACTTCCTCCAGCTTAACCAGGACAAAACTGAGGTTTTAATCATTGGTCCTGAGGCCCAGAGAGAGAAACTTTTACCCAAATTACAGTCACAGTCTTTTAATCCATCATCACAAGTAAGAAACCTGGGCGTTATTTTTGACTCTGAGCTGACTTTTATTCCACACATTAAAAACATCACAAAAATTGTTTTTTACCATTTGAAAAACATAGCCAGAGTCCGTCCCATTCTCTCTCGGGCCAACACAGAGACGCTGATGCTTTTATCACCAGTCGTATAGATTACTGTAATGTCCTGCTCTCTGCTCTTCCCAAAAAGGCGATTTCAGGTCTACAATTATTACAAAATTCAGCAGCACGTGTCCTGACTAAGACCAGGGGGCGGGGCCACATTACACCAGTTTTAGAATCCCTGCATTGGCTCCCTGTGTGTTTCAGGATCGATTTTAAAGTTCTTTTACTGGTTTTTAAATGTCTTAATGGTCTTGGGCCTTCTTATCTTACAGAACTGCTTTTATCCTATGAACCCTCACGGCCCCTGCGCTCCTTCGGCAGCAGGCTCCTAGTCATCCCCAAAGTCAGGACACACACTTATGGAGAGGCCTCTTTCCAGTTTTATGGCCCCCGTCTATGGGACAGTCTGCCAGAGGACCTCAGGGCCGCAGAGAACATTCAGGTTTTTAAAAGCAGGATCAAGATCTTTTTAGCATAGCCTTTGACTATGTCGTAACGGGTGTGTGTAGCGGACCAAAGGATGCAGACTCGGGGAATAATTACAGGATTTATTGTGGAATTGACAAATAGTGCAGTATGAGGGTTGATCCAGTGGTGAACAGGAGGTGAGGCGTGGACCAGGATCCAGGAGCGTAGAGTGCAGAGACAGACAAGACAGTACCAGGGCTGGGAAGCAGGGTCGGAGCAAAACAGGCACGACAGGAACACAGGAACACAGGAACCGAGGACATGAAGGGACGACAGGAAGACAGGCAGACCAGACGGGCGTAGGGCAGAGCGGGCAGGAGACATCCAGGGCCGGAGCATGACAGGAACACAGGGACGACAGGAACGCAGGCACGGCAGGAACAAGAGAAGACGACAACGAACTCGCACTGAGTGTCTTCTCCCATCTCCCTTTATCCATGGCAGGTGTGGTGATGAGCCAGATAGAGAGCAGGTGCACGCGGGAGGAACCGAGAGCTCCGCCCAGCTCCAGGTACAAGCAGGTGAGGGAGGGGGAAGAGCACACAGGGGCTGTGTCCCAATTCGCCCACCTGGCCTTAGAATCACCATTGGAAGGGCGGTTCGAAGGGCAGTGACGTAATTTCCGGCGCGACAAGGGCTGTCCCATTTCAACCCACCCTACTGAATGCGGCCGACAAACCTGCCCTTCCCTTTGCACCGTTTCCATGGAGATCGGACGTATCCGAAGCCTGCATCCGTGCACACTTCACGCACTTCTATATCCCGTCATGCACCGCGCCTACGCAAAAAAGAGAAGAAAATGGAGTCCGTTGCGCAATATACGTTCAAATGTTCGTACTGGTTTACCTCATCTACAACAGAGCGACATGAAACTGTTAAATCTGAATAAAGATCTGTACAGTGTGTGTGATGATTAAATGGAGTTACATGGAATAAAGGAATGTGCAGTTATTGCTAGACAATAAGAAGACATTATTATCATTAAAAATTATTACTGCAATAAGAATAATGTAAGAATGTTCGTTTCTACTGTAAGCGTCAAAGACCAAGAGACTGAAACATAAAGTCAGAAGAGTTTAATGATCCACACAGGTAATGTGAACAATGAAGCAACGGACTCTGAGGAAAGGACAGAAGAGAGTCCTGAGACGTGCACAAAATCTTCATGAGTTCCGGTACATTCCATAGGTCTGCACTCCCTCGTGGGCACGTGTCATTTACTTTCGTGTTAGTAAATCAAGACACTAGTTTGATGTAGCGCTGCACTGCTAGAAAATACCTTATAATAATCAGATGAAAAGAACTGGCACGGCATAGAAGGGAAACAGTGCCCTCTACTGTTATTAAAGTGGTGTAGCCACTGGCCAAAATACCGAACCATTAAACTGCAATATCCCACTATATGTACAACTAATCAGTGTTCTCTGGTTTATAGACTATGAATGTGACAATGATATTGTTACCTCTGTCTCTGTTATTACGTTTTCACAAGGTATATTTTGTTTAAGTTATGAAGTAGCTACAATTGAGTAAAAAAAACACCTCGAACGTTATATTTGCCTATTGATATTCAATCTAAAAAAACACATCGACATCTTGACTTTTCTTCTATTAAATAATAAATCATTAAAAACAACGTATGTAATGTACGTATCGTACGCTCAAAGACAGCGGTGGAAGTGCGGTCCGTGGTGTGGGCCTGTCCCACTTCAGCAAGATGGAGACTACACTGAGGAGGGCAGACTCTCGACCGGAACCTTGAAACTACACTTTTGAAGAGTACTTCGTAAGGACCCTTGAAGGGTGCATTTGGCGAATTGAGACACAGCCAGGGAGACAAAACAAGAACAGAAAAGTCCACATCATGACAGACTAGTATTTATGACTTCAGTTTACTTCTCTATTTATTTAGTCTTATTTAGGCTGGCTAGTGTGTTTATGTTTTACTTATGTTTTATTTACTTGTTTAGTTTTGACTTATTTTATTATTTTTAATCATTTTAGATTTGCCAGTGTTTCCTCTGAGGAGCCCTCTGCACCGGGAGCTGTGGTTGGCTGTGGCTGCTGGGCTCTGGCTCGTGGGCCCTGGAGGTTTAATCTTGACCTCTTCTCTTCTCTGGGCCCTGGGCTGGTGTCCTGTGGCTGTGGGTGACCCTGCTCCTGCTGCAGATGGTTCCTCTGGTGGTTCTCTCTCTCTCATCTGGTTCATCTTTATCCAGCCTATGGCACTTAAACATATTTTAAATGAAACCAAAGGTATTTTAAAATGTGTTGGGGCGGGGGGTGGGAGTGTGCGTTGGGGTGGGGGGTTGTCTGGTTGTGTTTATTGATGTGTTGGGGTTGGGTTGTTTGGCTGTGGGGTGGTTGGGTGGGTTTGGTGGGTGGGACTGATTTTAATGCTCTGTAAAGCACTTTGTGTTACATTTTTCTTGTATGAAAAGCACTTTATAATTAAAGTTTGTTGTTGTTGTTGTTGTTGTTGTTGTTGTTGTTGTTGTTGTTGTTGTTGACCTTGTTTCTCCATGTTTGTGTTAGTTTCTTTATTCCTGCACACTTCTGTTAGGATGGATGTGAGTGTATTTTTCTCACCCAGTGCTTTTTTATTTTATTTTAATCTGAGGCTGGGACATTTAATGTTAGAGAATATTTACCATGACTTACCTTCCTAATGCAGTTATATGTGCATTAATCTAACACAGTAAGAATTTATGAGAGGTAAAGGCACCTGCTGTATAAATACAAATGTTCTGACAAAAGCTCGTGGCATTATTGTAATAACATCAGATTTTTCACATATTTATTTATTTAGTTTTTATTATTAATTGTCTCTTTTCTAAGTGAGTGGTCATAAGTGATGGCATTTTAAAAAACAGGTACAATTTGCTCCTGTGTGTATTGATTTTTGAACTAAACAATTGTAAACTCAACTCACAACTGTTATCTCTGAAGCTTTCTTACATTTCAGAAATGTATACAAGATAATCAAATACTACTTTAATATTTTCTGTACAGATTATGCCAAATATTACAGTCATATTTTAGACTGAAGTGACAAAACAGAATCACTGCCTCAGACACATTATGTCTTATTCAATGCTTCAATCCACACTGTCAGTAGAGCCTATTTCATCAAATATTATTGACTTGCTGTAGATATATTCCACCAAAAGGGGGCACTATACTGCAAGAACTGACCACACAGAAGACAGAAGAGGGTTTGAAAATCCTCTCCTCCTCTTCATGTTGAAACTCAATGCAAATCATTTTAGAGAACTGACATATTTCAAGACAACAGTTGTACTTAATTTATCCATCTAATCACCTTCTGTTTCACTTGGACAGGTGGATGCAAATTATGTTCCTACTTTCAAATGCACAAGCAGGTTAAGGGTCACATGGTCAGAAGATCCTTCCCTGAGTTTTATAGTGAGCTGAAGACTGCAGGACTCACATGTGTCAGTGAACGCACCATGGCTCTGGGCTGCACCATCCTCATCTGGACACTGGCCTGCTGCTGCTTCACAGGTTCCACTCTCAGTGACATTGAACACAACACACTGCCTTTTCTCTCTGTGTTTCTTCTGATAAATGTATATTGTTTTTTACAGGATGCAGTGGTCAGGTCACAGTCACTCAGCCTCCAGTCCAGACGTTTACTCCAGGATCCACAGTCACTCTCACATGTCAAACTAACAAAGATGTTCTTAGTTATTCTAATGGCCAGTACATGTTCTGGTATCAGCAGAAACCTGGTCAGACTCCAAAGCTCTGGATAAAACTTGCTACACAACGTTTGTCAGAAACTCCATCTCGGTTCAGTGGCAGTGGGAGCGGCAGAGACTTCTCTTTGACCATCACTGGAGCTCAGGCTGAAGATGCAGCAGTTTATTATTGTAAGAGTCTTCATATTGGCCCAGTGTTCACACAGTGATTTATGGTCGTACAAAAACCTCCCTCAGTGAGTCCTTCAGAGTGAGACCAGAGCAGGAAACAACTGCAGCTGCTCAAGAGGAACAGACATCACTGATCTGTGTGGAGTTACACCAAACATTCACCTCGACAGTATTTTATTTTTTAATTTCTCTATAGTCCTTATAACTATTAATGTGTTATAAAACTCTAATTTAACACGCAAGTCCCAAATTCATAATCCCTTTCACAAGTAAAAGAAAAACATCGGTTTCCACACCATCTTGAACTTTTCAAGTGACTCTAGAGATTCCAGTTTTAAGATCTTTTTGTAAATCGTTCCAAGACCATGGAGCTGAGTCAGAAAAGGCTGATTTTTCCAGCTCTGTGAGGCATCGAGGCACATTGAAAAATATTTGGGAGGAGAAATGATTTAGGATATATATTATTTACCCAGACAAAATTCTTCATAACTCACTTATTCACTTATTAATCTACTGCAACTATGAAATATGAAATGTATAGGCTCCAGTCATATATACAAATGTGCTGACATAAGTTTATGGGCTCCTTGTTATAATATCTGATTTCTCCTCATAGTTTAATAGCACCTGCTCTGTGAGGGATCAAATCTGGAATACCAAGTCATGATGTAAATATGATTTCATTTTGATTAGATCATTTTGAATTCAATAATTGTAAGTCACAAATCTTAACTCTAATGTATTGTAGACTTTCATATGAAAATAAGCAGAGACATCACATTTCATACGGCTCATAGGACAAAAGACAGACCACTTCTTATCATGTAACACAAGCTTTATTACCTCTCCCTGCTCTGACCATAAGCCACACTCTACATCTAACTCTTATTGCAGTTGTCGGTGGGGTCCATGTTCAGGGCCCATGCAGCTCTAAGCACTGGCTCCTCTGCAGTGACTGGACCTGGGTGTGTCCGTGGTGGCTCACCCTGCAGGAGAACAGCTGTCCCTGCAGCCAGCTGTCCTCAGTCAGGCTCAGGAGGCTGCTGCTGCTGTACAGGCCGCTCTTCTCCTGCTCCACACTGCTCTGAGCCGCCCCTGTGAGGAGGGCAGTTTAAACAAGGGTTATTCATCAAGAGATTCATGTAACAAGTAAATGTCCTCTATGTACAAAGATTTCAAAACCTGGTACTACATTTTGAGGACTAATCTCTATGGCAACAGTCAAAAACACAACTATTTTGTACTTTTTATTTGTAAATGACATTATTTGTTCATCCAGGACACTCTGTGATGTGGTGTGTCATTTGTCTTCTGTACCTGTGTCTGTGAGCTCCTGTCCGTCCACCTCCCAGCTCACACGGGCGCCCTGTGGAGAGTAGGCGCTGAGCAGGCAGAGCAGAGAGAGCCTCCCCCCAGAGAGCTGCTGCAGAGAGGGGCCCAGGAGCGAGACAGAGGGGGGGCGCACCGGGCCACCTGGACACAACAGGGCAAATACAGAGGACATGTGTTCATATTTATGTGTCAGTTGTGTTAGTTCTACTGATACTTTAGTGAGACGTCATGCTGGGAGTGTTCCGCGTGTATGTCTATGGCGGACTATTCAGCAGTTTCCATGGTGACACATTGCACGTAATCGCAAAAACTGCCAAAAATTTCTTGAAAGTACAAAATGGATTTAAACAACACATTTTCAGGAGCCTGTGATCGACGGTATTGTTGAAAAAGAGCGACTAACTTAAAAACTGTCGGCTAATGCTAGCTAGCTTGTGACTGGAATGTGACTGGAGACGGTCTTCAACGAAAGTCTATCTTGAGTAACAGAGCTTCAGACAGAGCAGTGCATACAGTTAGCATCACACCTGCAGGGAATGTGGATGACATGAGCTGCAAAGAATCAACAGACCAACACTGGGGGATGTGGGTGAATTCTTATGTTGCGCAGTTAGTCTTAGTTTAATCTAGTCATGGTTTTGTCCTCTTTTAGTCTGTTCAGTAGGAGATCACGTCGTCATGGCTACGGGATATGTTACTTGGTCGACTTTATTCTTGGTTCAGATCTGGTGATGCACAAACAGTAAAAGTGTCTCTTGTGTTGAAGTTTTTTGCTGAAGTTTAAGAAGCACTGCACTAATCTAATAAGACAGCAGTTTCCACATAGAGCTTTACAGAATATGTGATCAAACCAATCAACAATCAAACATTAGAACAACAAGCCTCAACGTGCTTTGTCCCGCATCCCTACGACTCCACAGAGAAAAACTACAAAAATGTGCACGAGACGATTTACAGGATTAAAGCAACGAACAAGAAAACGCCTATTTCCAAAAGCAGATCACACATGTAATTAAACGACAAAACGCATTTACATCAGCTACATTTTTAAAAGGTTTTGCACAGACTTTTTTCTTTTCCCTCTGTCTGTTGGTATTTTAGACTGTCTGCAGAACTTCACAATAAAGACATGTTATAATGAAGTCTCCAAATGAATTTACTTCAATAATTTAATGAAGTTTTAAAATGTATTGTGGTGAAAACAAGACAGATGTTTGTTTCACTTCCTTTTCACTCGATTTTACCGTTAACGTGGACTGAATCATTTCTATATTGTTATAAATAATAGAGACGGATTAGCGATACATTAAAGATAAAACAGAGGAATAATAATAGAGAAAATATAAAGCTTTTACATTACTTCTCATAAATGTTCTTACTTTATTTACAAAACAATTTGAGATTCAGATTTTGCCATAAATGTTGGAATAAAATAATTAAATTTTCACAAATGTCAAAGCAGCAGGTTATAAAACATTTAAATGATAATATAAAAATAAATGTTTAAAGGAGACGACTTACTGTGGACGATGACTTGTGTTCCTCCTCCGAACGTCCACCACAGTGATACAAAGTCATGAAGAGGCCGTACAAAAACCTCTGCTCTGTTCTCCTCCACACACTGCTCTCAGTTCACACTCACAACATTCACTCATGTTTTACTATTTGTGTCATTATATAATCCATGAATGCAACCTGTCCAGATTCAACTTTGAAACACTGAAAACATGAAGAAAAGTCTAAATATATCTATTTTTTGCATTAATATTACTTGGTGTAATTGATGAGTGTTTTCTCCAGACAACTCACTGTGAATAAAAAATGTGATATTTTGTATAATAGAATAAATAGTTAAGTAGTAAGTTTAATAATACATTGAAATGCTAATGTTGGCTTTAAGGTGCAGTACTTTTGGTTACTGATGTGACTAGTGTGACTGCTTCATACTTCATACTATACTTATGTCCGGCAAAAAAGTGTTTTTTCACCTGTGTGTGTTTAAAAATGATTCCAATAGGATGAATACATTTGGGTTCAGAGTACAGAGACAGTATTTCCATAGAGAGGAGGGTCACATGGTCAGCTGATCCTTCCCTGAGTTTTATAGTGAGCTGAAGACTGCAGGACTCACATGTGTCAGTGAACGCACCATGGCTCTGGGCTGCACCATCCTCATCTGGACACTGGCCTGCTGCTGCTTCACAGGTTCCACTCTCAGTGACATTGAACACAACACACTGCCTTTTCTCTCTGTGTTTCTTCTGATAAATGTATATTGTTTTTTACAGGATGCAGTGGTCAGGTCACAGTCACTCAGCCTCCAGTCCAGACGTTTACTCCAGGATCCACAGTCACTCTCACATGTCAAACTAACAGAGATGTTTATAGTAATAATCGCATGTTCTGGTATCAGCAGAAACCTGGTCAGTCTCCAAAGCTCTGGATAAAATATGCTACACAACGTCTGTCAGAAACTCCATCTCGGTTCAGTGGCAGTGGGAGCGGCAGAGACTTCTCTTTGACCATCACTGGAGCTCAGGCTGAAGATGCAGCAGTTTATCACTGTCAGAGTCTTCATAACAACCCCTGGTTGTTCACACAGTGATTTATGGTCGTACAAAAACCTCCCTCAGTGAGTCCTTCAGAGTGAGACCAGAGCAGGAAACAACTGCAGCTGCTCAAGAGGAACAGACATCACTGATCTGTGTGGAGTTACACCAAACATTCACCTCGACAGTATTTTATTTTTTAATTTCTCTATAGTCCTTATACCTATTAATGTGTTATAAAACTCTAATTTAACATGTAAGTCCCAAATTCATAATCCCTTTCACAAGAAAACAAAAAAGATCAGTCACCACATCTCCCTGGACTTTTCAAGTGACTCTAGAGATTCCAGTTTTAAGATCTTTTTGTAAATCGTTCCAAGACCATGGAGCTGAGTCAGAAAAGGCTGATTTTTCCAGCTCTGTGAGGCATCGAGGCACATTGAAAAATATTTGGGAGGAGAAATGATTTAGGATATATATTATTTACCCAGACAAAATTCTTCATAACTCACTTATTAATCTACTGCAACTATGAAATATGAAATGTATAGGCTCCAGTCATATATACAAATGTGCTGACATAAGTTTATGGGCTCCTTGTTATAATATCTGATTTCTCCTCATAGTTTAATAGCACCTGCTCTGTGAGGGATCAAATCTGGAATACTGTCGTGACCAGTAAGATGGAGGGACCAAAATTGCGCGACTCACGAACGTTTAACAGAATTTTTATTCACAAAAATGTTCAGAGTTCGAGTTCATAAATCCACAAGACCGGGAAGCAAAGATAGTTCAAGGGTTAGTGGACTGGTTAACATAGTCCGTGAATGCAAGGGTGCTGGGGAGCCCGTGACCAGGAAGGGTCACGAGTGCAGGGTGAGGATAACTGGAGACCATACCAGGGATGACGAGAGGGTACAGGAGCAGGGTATCTGGAGCTGGTACTCGGGCGGAGATCTGGGGAAAACGAAAAAATTACAATGAGGCAAGACGTTCACAAAAACCAAGATACAAAGCCAGGCAGTAGTATTCACGTGTGACACGCTGACGTTCCGGCGCCGAGTGTCTGGTCCTCGCTCCTCTTATCCACCGCAGGTGGTGTTGATTGCGTTGATGGACTGCAGGTGTGCGCAGGAGGAGCAGGACTCCACCCAGCTCCGGAGACAGGCAGGTGAGGGAGGGGAGAACACAGCACGGGAGGACAGCAAACCGGGATCACAACAAATACCAAGTCATGATGTAAATATGATTTCATTTTGATTAGATCATTTTGAATTCAATAATTGTAAGTCACAAATCTTAACTCTAATGTATTGTAGACTTTCATATGAAAATAAGCAGAGACATCACATTTCATACGGCTCATAGGACAAAAGACAGACCACTTCTTATCATGTAACACAAGCTTTATTCCCTCTCCCTGCTCTGACCATAAGCCACACTCTACATCTAACTCTTATTGCAGTTCAATTCAATTCAATTCATTTTTTTTTGTAAAACCCAAAATCACAACAACAGTTGTCTCGAAGGGCGTTCATGTTTTGGTTGATGGGGGAAACCGGAGTACCCGGAGAAAACCCATCCAGACACGGGGAGAAACATGAAAAACTCCACACAGAAAGGCCTGGGTGACCCGGGGATCGAACCAACCTTCTTGCTGTGAGACATGAGTGATGGCACTCAGTCACCGTGCCGCCAAGACACAAAAAACAAAACAACAGGAAGAATCAGACACAACAGGAAAAATCAGACACGACAGGAAAAATCAGACACAACAGGAAAAATCAGACAACATAAGAAATCGGCCAGGCGAGGGGGAGGAAGACCAGACGAGGAGGAGGAGAGCCGGGCGAGGAGGAGGAGAGCCAGGCAAGGAGGAGGTCCAACTGTCATCGGGGCATCTGAAAGAGATACACTCCACAGGGGGAGTGGGACAGGGGACAACATGTGAATAGCATTGCTGATGAGAAAATAGGACAAAGCAGAGGATAGTGCTCAGGTTGCCATACTTCCCCCAGCTAGTTACTCCTACTGCAGCCTGTCTTATCCCGGGTTTTAATGTCCCTAACTCCCTCACTATGTAACCTGGTCTATACCGAAGAGGAAGGTTTTAAGCCTGGTCTTAAATACAGAGACTGTGGGGGCCTGTTTAACATCAGCAGGGAGTTGGTTCCATAGCACAGGAGCTTGGTAACTGAATGCTCTCCCTCCCACTGTACTTTTGGACACTCTAGGAACCACTAATAGTCCTGCATTCTGAGAGCGGAGTGCTCTGTTTGGCTGGTACGGGACAATAGCATCTTGCAGATAGGATGGGGCCATACATCATTGGCTCCCTGTGTGTTTCAGGATCGATTTTAAAGTTCTTTTACTGGTTTTTAAATGTCTTAATGGTCTTGGGCCTTCTTATCTTACAGAACTGCTTTTATCCTATGAACCCTCGCGGCCCCTGCGCTCCTCCGGCAGCAGGCTCCTAGTTATTCCCAAAGTCAGGACACACACTCATGGAGAGGCCTCTTTGCAGTTTTATGGCCCCCGTCTATGGAACAGTCTGCCGGAGGACCTCAGGGCCGCAGAGAACATTCAGGTTTTTAAAAGCAGGCTCAAGACCCATCTTTTTAGCATAGCTTTTGATTAGTATTTATCATTTTAGTTTACTTCTCTATTTATTTAGTCTTATTTAGGCTGGCTAGTGTGTTTATGTTTTACTTATGTTTTATTTACTTGTTTAGTTTTGACTTATTTTATTATTTATTGATTATTTATTTATTTTATTATTTATTGACTTATTTATTAGTTTTGACTTATTTGATTATTTTTAATCATTTTAGATTTGCCAGTGTTTCCTCTGAGGAGCCCTCTGCACCGGGAGCTGTGGTTGGCTGTGGCTCCTGGGCCCTGGCTCGTGGGCCCTGGAGGTTTGATCTTGACCTCTTCTCTTCTCTGGGCCCTGGGCTGGTGTCCTGTGGCTGTGGGTGACCCTGCTCCTGGTGCAGATGGTTCCTCTGGTGGTTCTCTCTCTCTCATCTGGTTCATCTTTATCCAGCCTATTGCATTAAACATATTTTAATGAAACCAAAGGTATTTTAACATGTGTTGGGGTGGGGGGTGGGAGTGTGCGTTGGGGCGGGGGGTTGTTTGGTTGTGTTTATTGATGTGTTGGGGTTGGGTTGTTTGGCTGTGGGGTGGTTGTGTGGGTTTGGTGGGTGGGACTGATTTTAATGCTTTGTAAAGCACTTTGTGTTACTTTTTTTTGTATGAAAAGTGCTCTATAAATAAAGTTTGATTTGATTTGATACCGTTTAAGGCCTTGTATGTCAGGAGGAGGACTTTGAATTTGATTCTAAGCTCGACAGGAAGCCAGTGCAGATATTTTAGTACAGGACTGATGTGGTCTCTTCTTTCTTTTACTGAAAATTAAAAAGACACAGCAATTCCTTCTTACCTGCTCAGTTCCTTATGGCCAATTCTAAAAAATCAGGCTTTGCACTTTGATGTAAATCCTTACTTACGTGGGAGACATTTATATGGGACAATCAAATATTAGTTTTACATATTTTGACATTTTCTGTACAAATTATGCCAAAAACTACAGTCATAGATGAAAAAGCATCAGATTTTTTTTCTCACAAACATTTAGTCTTATTCAGTGTTTCAGTCCACAATGTTAGTCAGGCATATTCCAAAACACATTATTGACTTCTATAGACAACTTCCACCAAAAGAGGGCACTATACTACAAATACTGCCCACACAGAGGACACATGGTGAACTCCTCTTCATGTTGAAACTCAATGCAAATCATTTTAGAGAACTGTCATATTTCAAGATATCAGTTGTACTTAATTTATCCATCTAATCACCTTCTGTTTCACTTGGACAGGTGGATGCAAATTATGTTCCTACTTTCAAATGCACAAGCAGGTTAAGGGTCACATGGTCAGAAGATCCTATGTGTATTTTTAATGTGTGTTCACCTGCCCAGGGACTGCACATGGGAAACAGCAGGAGCTAAATCTGGTACAAATTCTCTTTTCTTTTGTGAGATTAATTCATTTGTACATGGTCCCTGACAAGTAAAGACTAATGAAAGAAATAAAATATTGAAAACATGACCAGAGCGTCTATGGACTTTGTTAGAATGTGTGATTGCACTTTTGTTTAAAGTGACAGTGTCTGTTCTATATGAGCAGAAACACACCACAATAATTTGTACAAAACAGTTTGATGTTGCATATTAATATATTGTATTTAACTTAATAAAAGAGACAAAACTCATTGATGAACACAAGCTTTATTAGCACAAACACAGTAACATGAAGCTGCATAGTCACATGTTTATTCCTGAGCCCTCCATCAGCTCAGTCAAACCCAGGGAGTGTCCCATAGAGCAGGTGAAGTGTGTCCTCATGTGGGCGTGTCTCACTGGGAGCAGGACAGTGACTCCAGGCTCTGAGTGACTGGGCTCTGTCCACTCCGATGGGCCTCACAGCTCACTGATGTGTCTCTCCACTGCTCTGTGGACAGCCTCAGGACGCTGATGTGGCTGTAGAGGCCGTCCCCTCTCATGACCCCCGGGCTGTGGGACCCCTCTGCGGAGGCCCCGCCCACTCTCCAGCCCAGCGTCCAATCAGAGGGGAAGCCCCCGCTGGCCACACACAGCAGCGTGGCACTGCCCCTCTGCAGCTCCTCTCTGGACGGGGGCAGGACGGTCAGGGCGGGCTGCTGTACTCCCACTGCACACAGACAGGGGGCAGCGCAACGTGTTAAAGCAATACATCAGAAAACAGTCACTGCACAAAATGATGAAGACTAGAGACATTTACATCTGTGTCTTTCACTTCCTGTTCACTGTAAGTCCGACCAATGAACCGTGGACAACTGCTGTTATACTGATAAAAACTGTTACAAGTAAAAGTCATGGAGATTTATGACACATAAAAATAATAATATATTGTTTATGTAAGAGCTTGAATTGAGCTGATTTTAGTTCATCATACGTTAAATATTTTTTGTTTATTTAATACAGAAATATCATAAGAAAAAAAAACTTCTTATTCACTTTTTATTCCAAATAGAATTAAACAAAAACATGGTTGAGTTCAAAAATTGACTTTGGTGTTAAGTTAAAACCATTTCTTTCATGTTTAAAACCTTAATTTAACTTTCAGAAAGGTAAAACTAACAACACTCATAATAATATTCAGTCTATGGAAAATTCAGTAAATGAATCATATATATTTTATATTTCTTTAATCAACAATAAACAGCCTAATAATAATTGTATATTTTGAGATCATTGTTTCTTTAACACTGACCTATACAACTGTAACTATGGAATTAAATTAAAGACAAATATTCACAAATCTACAAACATAACCAAAATCCTGCTAAAATAACAGTAATAAAGTAGTCCTGATAAAGTATAAAGTAAAAAGTACTCACAGTCCACGATGACTTGTGTTCCTCCTCCGAACGTCCACCACAGTGATACAAAGTCATGAAGAGGCCGTACAAAAACCTCTGCTCTGTTCTCCTCCACACACTGCTCTCAGTTCACACTCACAACATTCACTCATGTTTTACTATTTGTGTCATTATATAATCCATGAATGCAACCTGTCCAGATTCAACTTTGAAACACTGAAAACATGAAGAAAAGTCTAAATATATCTATTTTTTGCATTAATATTACTTGGTGTAATTGATGAGTGTTTTCTCCAGACAACTCACTGTGAATAAAAAATGTGATGTGATATTTTGTATAATAGAATAAATAGTTAAGTAGTAAGTTTAATAATACATTGAAATGCTAATGTTGGCTTTAAGGTGCAGTACTTTTGGTTACTGATGTGACTAGTGTGACTGCTTCATACTTCATACTATACTTATGTCCGGCAAAAAAGTGTTTTTTCACCTGTGTGTGTTTAAAAATGATTCCAATAGGATGAATACATTTGGGTTCAGAGTACAGAGACAGTATTTCCATAGAGAGGAGGGTCACATGGTCAGCTGATCCTTCCCTGAGTTTTATAGTGAGCTGAAGACTGCAGGACTCACATGTGTCAGTGAACGCACCATGGCTCTGGGCTGCACCATCCTCATCTGGACACTGGCCTGCTGCTGCTTCACAGGTTCCACTCTCAGTGACATTGAACACAACACACTGCCTTTTCTCTCTGTGTTTCTTCTGATAAATGTATATTGTTTTTTACAGGATGCAGTGGTCAGGTCACAGTCACTCAGCCTCCAGTCCAGACGTTTACTCCAGGATCCACAGTCACTCTCACATGTAAAATTAACATGGATGTTTATAGATGGAGAAGTGGGGAGTTGGGTATGTTCTGGTATCAGCAGAAACCTGGTCAGTCTCCAAAGCTCTGGATAAAATATGCTACACAACGTCTGTCAGAAACTCCATCTCGGTTCAGTGGCAGTGGGAGCGGCAGAGACTTCTCTTTGACCATCACTCGAGCTCAGGCTGAAGATGCAGCAGTTTATCACTGTCAGAGTTTTCATTATGTTAATAGCAGAAGGACATTCACACAGTGATTTATGGTCGTACAAAAACCTCCCTCAGTGAGTCCTTCAGAGTGAGACCAGAGCAGGAAACAACTGCAGCTGCTCAAGAGGAACAGACATCACTGATCTGTGTGGAGTTACACCAAACGTTTACCTCAGCATTATTTAATTTTTTTTTTTTTTAATATCTCTTTAGTTCTTATACTTATTTATGTTGTTTATAACTAATTAAACATAGACATCCCAAATTCACAATCCCTTTAAAAAAAAAAAAAAAAAAAAAAGATTGGTCACCACACTTTCTTGAACTTACAGTGAGGCAATTTATTATTTATTCACCCACCAACTGTGCAAGTTTTCCCACTTAAAATGATGTGAGAGGCCTGTAATTGACACAATGGGTGGAAAGAATCCAGGAAATCACATTGTAGGAATTTTTATCAATTATCTGGTACATTCCTTGGTAAAATACGTATTTGGTCGCCTACAAACAAGCAAGATTTCTGCCTCTTACAGACCTGTAACTTCTTCTTTAAGAGGCTCCTCTGTCCTCCACTCCTCACCTGTATTAATGTCACCTGTTTGAACTCATTATCAGTATAAAAGACACCTGTCCACAACCTCAAACAGTTAGACTCCACACTCCACTATGGCCAAGACCAAAGAGCTTTCAAAGGACACCAGAAACAAAACTGTAGACCTGCACCAGGCTGAAGACTGAATCTGCAATAGGTAAGAGTTTGGTGAGAAGAACTCAACTGTGGGAGCAATTATTATAAAATGGAAGACCTACAAGACCACTGATAATCTCCCTCGATCACGCAAGATCTCACCTCATGGGGTCAAAATGATCACAAGAACAGTGAGCAAAAATCTCAGAACCACACGGGAGGATCTAGTGAACGACCTGCAGAGAGCTGAGACCAAAGTAACAAAGGACCAACAGTAACACACTACGCCAGGGACTCAAATCCTGCAGTTCCAGACGTGTCCTCCTGCTTCAGCCAGGACATGTCCAGGCCCGTCTGAAGTTTAGTAGATTTGGATGATCCAGAAGAGAACTGGGAGAATGTCATATGGTCAGATGAAACCAAAACAGAACATTTTAGTACAAACTCAACTTCTTGAGGAGAAAGAATGCTGAGTTGCATTTAAACAACACCATACCTACTGTGAAGCATAGGGGTGGAAACATCATGCTTTGGGGCTGTTTTTCTAAAAAGGGACCAGGATGACTGATTCGTGTAAAGGAAAGAATGAATAGGGCCATATATCGTGAGATTTTGGGTGAAAACCTCCTTCCATCAGCAAGGGCATTGAAGATGATACAATGATGATCCCAAACACATCGCCCGGGCAACAAAGGAGTGGTTTTGTAAGAAGCATTTCAAGGTCCTGGAGTGGCCTAGCCACTCTCCAGGCCTCAAGCCCATAGAAAATATTTGGAGGGTGTTGAAAGTCCGTGTTGCCCAGCGACAGGCCCAAAACATCACTGCTCTAGAGGAGATCTGCAGGGGGAATGGGCCAAACTACAGCAACAGTGTGTGAAAACCTGTGGAGACTTACAGAAAAAGTTTGACCTCTGTCATTCCCAACAAAGGGAATATAACAGAGTATTGAGATGAACTTTTGTTATTGACCAAATACTTACTTTTTTCTCATTCTGTCTCTCATAGTTGAAGTGAACCTATGATGAAAATTACAGGCCTCTCATCTTTTTAAGGGAGAATTAAAGGGAGAATTTGTACAATTGGTGGCTGACTAAAATATTTTTTGCCCCACAGTAAATGACTTTTGACATTATTTAGTTATTGCTATAAGAAAGAATTATAATTGTTACTACTAAGAACAAATGGGCTCTCGTCTTCCTCCTCAATTCGTTCCTGTGCAGGTCCATGTGCACCTGGTCTACACAAGGAGGAAACATGGGTGGGAGTCCACACTTTTTGTGTCATAACTGTGACTTTAAGTAAACTCTCTAAAGACTTTTTTTAAATTTTATTTTGCAGGCCTTGCAATGCCAATCGAACCTATGTTTTGTGTTGTAATACGATAATTCAGTTTGAAATGCAACAGATTAAACAGATTCAAGAGAATTAAAATTTTTGGTGATTTGTTAATTAATTGTTGCTATTCTACGTGACATTTTAAAGTAGTTGCATTTACAGAATGTTATAACCTCCAGTCACTGAAGTGTCATTGAATCAAAATGTGGCCTAAGATTAAGTAGATTTCATTCTCCACATGGTTCACTGCACAAAAGATGAAATGCACTGATCAACACAAACTTTATTAGCAAAATCACTGAAACAAGAAGCTGCACAGTCACATGTTTAGGTTACTGTTAAAAATGTCACCTCTTCCACTTCTATACTTCTGTTTTCTATCACCAACAATCCCATAATACTCCACTGAGATTCCTGTTCAATCTTATCTTTTAGATCATCACATGAAACAAGATGGGGCTCAGTGTCTATCCTTGTTGTGTTCCCACCTCCACCTTAAACTCCTCTGTTTCATCTACAGCTCACCTTGGACAGAGGTCCAACTTCTCTGACACAAGACCTGCACCACCATGACACATTCATCTCCCACTCCACAGTTTTTTCCCCATATTTACAGACTACTGAAATTTATGAAGACACAGCAATTCCTTCTTACCTGCTCTGTCCCTTATGGGAAATTTAAAAAAATCAAGCTTTGCACTTTGATGTAAATCTTTACTTACACTAGAGACATTTATATGAGACAATCAAATATTAGTTTTATATATTTTCACATTTTCTGTACAAATTTTGCCAAAAACTACAGTCATAGATGACAAAGCATCAGAATAATTTTCTAACAAACATTAAGTATTCAGTGTTTCAGTCCACAATGTTAGTCAGGCATATTCCAAAACACATTATTGACTTCTATAGACAACTTCCACCAAAAGAGGGCACTATACTACAAATACTGCCCACACAGAGGACACATGGTGAACTCCTCTTCATGTTGAAACTCAATGCAAATCATTTTAGAGAACTGTCATATTTCAAGATATCAGTTGTACTTAATTTATCCATCAAATCACCTTCTGTTTCACTTGGACAGGTGGATGCAAATTATGTTCCTACTTTCAAATGCACAAGCAGGTTAAGGGTCACATGGTCAGAAGATCCTATGTGTATTTTTAATGTGTGTTCACCTGCCCAGGGACTGCACATGGGAAACAGCAGGAGCTAAATCTGGTACAAATTCTCTTTTCTTTTGTGAGATTAATTCATTTGTACATGGTCCCTGACAAGTAAAGACTAATGAAAGAAATAAAATATTGAAAACATGACCAGAGCATCTATGGACTTTGTTAGAATGTGTGATTGCACTTTTGTTTAAAGTGACAGTGTCTGTTCTATATGAGCAGAAACACACCACAATAATTTGCACAAAATACTTTGATGTTGCATATTAATATATTGTATTTAACTTAATAAAAGAGACAAAACTCATTGATGAACACAAGCTTTATTAGCACAAACACAGTAACATGAAGCTGCATAGTCACATGTTTATTCCTGAGCCCTCCATCAGCTCAGTCAAACCCAGGGAGTGTCCCATAGAGCAGGTGAAGTGTGTCCTCATGTGGGCGTGTCTCACTGGGAGCAGGACAGTGACTCCAGGCTCTGAGTGACTGGGCTCTGTCCACTCCGATGGGCCTCACAGCTCACTGATGTGTCTCTCCACTGCTCTGTGGACAGCCTCAGGACGCTGATGTGGCTGTAGAGGCCGTCCCCTCTCATGACCCCCGGGCTGTGGGACCCCTCTGCGGAGGCCCCGCCCACTCTCCAGCCCAGCGTCCAATCAGAGGGGAAGCCCCCGCTGGCCACACACAGCAGCGTGGCACTGCCCCTCTGCAGCTCCTCTCTGGACGGGGGCAGGACGGTCAGGGCGGGCTGCTGTACTCCCACTGCACACAGACAGGGGGCAGCGCAACGTGTTAAAGCAATACATCAGAAAACAGTCACTGCACAAAATGATGAAGACTAGAGACATTTACATCTGTGTCTTTCACTTCCTGTTCACTGTAAGTCCGACCAATGAACCGTGGACAACTGCTGTTATACTGATAAAAACTGTTACAAGTAAAAGTCATGGAGATTTATGACACATAAAAATAATAATATATTGTTTATGTAAGAGCTTGAATTGGGCTGATTTTAGGTCAACATATTGTAATTTTCTACTGTTTTCTTTTTTTTATGCAGACATATATCAAAGAAAAAATACTTCTTATTCACTTTTTGTAAATATAATTAAACATAAACATGATTGAGTTCATAAATGGACTTTGGTGTTAAGTGAAAACCATTTATTTCTTGTTTAAAACCTGAATTTAACTTTCAAAAAAGAAACTAACAACACTCATAATAATATTCAGTCTATGTAAAATTCAGTAAATGAATCATATATATTTTATATTTCTCTAATCAACAATAAACAGCCTAATAATAATTGTATATTTTGAGATCATTGTTTCTTTAACACTGACCTATACAACTGTAACTATGGAATTAAATTAAAGACAAATATTCACAAATCTACAAACATAACCAAAATCCTGCTAAAATACCAGTAATAAAGTAGTCCTGATAAAGTATAAAGTAAAAAGTACTCACAGTCCACGATGACTTGTGTTCCTCCTCCGAACGTCCACCACAGTGATACAAAGTCATGAAGAGGCCGTACAAAAACCTCTGCTCTGTTCTCCTCCACACACTGCTCTCAGTTCACACTCACAACATTCACTCATGTTTTACTATTTGTGTCATTATATAATCCATGAATGCAACCTGTCCAGATTCAACTTTGAAACACTGAAAACATGAAGAAAAGTCTAAATATATCTATTTTTTGCATTAATATTACTTGGTGTAATTGATGAGTGTTTTCTCCAGACAACTCACTGTGAATAAAAAATGTGATATTTTGTATAATAGAATAAATAGTTAAGTAGTAAGTTTAATAATACATTGAAATGCTAATGTTGGCTTTAAGGTGCAGTACTTTTGGTTACTGATGTGACTAGTGTGACTGCTTCATACTTCATACTATACTTATGTCCGGCAAAAAAGTGTTTTTTCACCTGTGTGTGTTTAAAAATGATTCCAATAGGATGAATACATTTGGGTTCAGAGTACAGACACAGTATTTCCATAGAGAGGAGGGTCACATGGTCAGCTGATCCTTCCCTGAGTTTTATAGTGAGCTGAAGACTGCAGGACTCACATGTGTCAGTGAACGCACCATGGCTCTGGGCTGCACCATCCTCATCTGGACACTGGCCTGCTGCTGCTTCACAGGTTCCACTCTCAGTGACATTGAACACAACACACTGCCTTTTCTCTCTGTGTTTCTTCTGATAAATGTATATTGTTTTTTACAGGATGCAGTGGTCAGGTCACAGTCACTCAGCCTCCAGTCCAGACGTTTACTCCAGGATCCACAGTCACTCTCACATGTAAAATTAACATGGATGTTCATAGATGGGGTGGTGGGGAGTGGGGTATGTTCTGGTATCAGCAGAAACCTGGTCAGACTCCAAAGCCCTGGATTAAATATGCTACACAACGTCTGTCAGAAACTCCATCTCGGTTCAGTGGCAGTGGGAGCGGCAGAGACTTCTCTTTGACCATCACTGGAGCTCAGGCTGAAGATGCAGCAGTTTATTATTGTAAGAGTTTTCATAGCGGCCCAGTGTTCACACAGTGATTTATGGTCGTACAAAAACCTCCCTCAGTGAGTCCTTCAGAGTGAGACCAGAGCAGGAAACAACTGCAGCTGCTCAAGAGGAACAGACATCACTGATCTGTGTGGAGTTACACCAAACATTCACCTCGACAGTATTTTATTTTTTAATTTCTCTATAGTCCTTATACCTATTAATGTGTTATAAAACTCTAATTTATCATGCAAGTCCCAAATTCATAATCCCTTTCATAAGAAAAAAAACAAAAACAAAAAACATTGGTCTCCACACCTTCTTGAACTTTTCAAGTGACTCTAGAGATTCCAGTTTTAAGATCTTTTTGTAAATCGTTCCAAGACCATGGAGCTGAGTCAGAAAAGGCTGATTTTTCCAGCTCTGTGAGGCATCGAGGCACATTGAAAAATATTTAGGAAGAGAAATGATTTAGGATATATATTATTTACCCAGACTTACACAAATCTTCATAATTCACTTATTCACTTATTAATCTACTGCAACTATGAAATATTAAATGTTCAGGCTCCAATCATACACTGTGTGCACAATTATTAGGCAAGTTGTAGTTTTGAGGTGTAATTTTGTTATTGTACAATGAGCCTGCTCTTGGTCAATCCAAAATGTTAAACTCTGAAACCTGAAAATTCAAGTAGTAAAAGAAAAGAAGAAAAACTTTCTTAAGAGAAAATCTACATGTTCACCGTCATTAGGCAACTATCAGTGTGCAGAATTATGATGCAACTAAATGAAAAATAAAGATATTCCCATCTCACTTTCACCTATTAAAGTGAGAATAACAAACTCAAAATTTACAAATAAACATTTCAGAAATAAAAAAATTAAAAACCCTCAGTGACCAATGTAGCCGCCCTCCTTTTCCATCACAGTCACATCTTTTCCATTCACAGAGTCAGTCAGTCACTTGATCTGGTCAGAATCAACTTTTTGTGCAGCCACAGCCTCCCAGAGTTCAGAGAGGTTCTGTTTTCCTTCACTGTAAAAGTCCTGCTTAAGAAGGGCCCACAAGTTCTCAACAGGGTTTAACTGAGGTGAAGAAGGGGCCATGTCATTAGTTTTTCATCTTTAAGGCCTTTACTGAGCAGCCACACGGTGCAGTACTTTGATGCACGTGATGGAGCGTTGTGCTGCATAAAAATCAAAGTCGTCGTGAAAGATGCAGATTTTTCCTGCACTGCTTGAAGAAAGTGTCTTCTAAAAATTGGCAGTAGGTCTGAGAGTTGATTTTGAGTCCATTTTCAACCCGAAAAGGTCCATCTAGCTCATTTTTAATAACACCTGCCCATACCAGCGCCCCATCTCGTCGAAATGGAGCTTTGTGTCTGTGACTGATCCAACCACAGGCTCATCCATCTGTTGTGTCAAGAGTCTCATCTCATCAGTCCACAAAACCTTTGAAAAGTCTGTCTTCAGATATTTCTTGGCTCATTCTTGACGTTTCGACTTATGTGTCTTGTTCAGAGGTGGTCGTGTTTCAGTCTTTCTTACCTCGTCCATGTCTCTGAAAACTGAACACCTCGTACTTCTTGATGCTCCAGGTGGTTGCAGTTGTGGAAAATGGCAGCTCTGGAGGATAATGGGTCCCTGGTAGCTTCATCTTTGCTTCTTCTCAAATATTTGGCTGTTAATTTGTGTCTTTTCTTCTCGACATGTTTCTTGCGACCCTTTTGACTATTTGCAACAAAACGATTGATGGTTCTGTGATCACGCCCCAATATCTTAGATATTTCAAGAGTGCTGCTTCCCTCTGAAAGACATGGTACAATTTTTGCCTTTTCAGAATCAGTTAAATCTCTTTTTCGTAGTGATGTGATGTTCTGTATCGAGTCTCGCTTCATTTAGGTGAGGAGCTGAAAATGATGACGTCCAAAGCCTCGCTGCCCGGCTGTGCCATGTGACTGATTCAGGACGTGGCTCAAATTTTGCTACGAGTCCATTCAAAATGTGGGTGTTTGATGGAGAGTTGCGGTCAGTGAGAGTTTGGACACAGTTTGGATAGAGTTTGGACAGAGTTAGAGATAATTTGGACAGAGTTTGGAGATTTAGGAGAGTGAGGAGAGAGAGTCTGGAGAGAATGGAGTCAGCGAAGAGGAGAAGGATTTCCCCTGTGTGGGAACATTTTGATCTCATTTCTCCCAACAAGGTATGTACAGTAATATAAATAAAAAACAATGATGTGTCCCTTAAACCATAATCACTGGCCGTACCTCAACGTTACAAAAGCACAGTCATTGTCCATACCCCAACCTCAACCACCCTTGCCTCACTGTAAATGATCATTTCTATTTTCATCATGTCCAAATAATCATTTTCCACAGTGCCAGTGTATATATACACAGTAAATACCATCACTACAATATACATGTTTTGTATACTTCTTTATTTTGATGACAGTTTTATTCACAGACTTTCTGCAAAATGCCACACACTTCAAATTCGTGCCAACTGATATTTTTGCGTCCAGTAGAGGTCCTACTAGAGCAAATGAAGCATCAAGAAGTTTTGTGCTGGAGTGAAGCAACTGGATGAAAGGCTTTAATGCTTCAATGCTTCATGAAGCTTCCTCTGCCCTTTACTACTTTTTTAACCCATTTTTCGTGAGGAGAAGAATCTGCCTGATAATTATGCACACCTGGATATAGGGTGTTGATCTCCTTAGGCCACACCCTCCCTCATTACACAAATACACATCACCTGATATGCATTAAATCCAGTAAACATTCAAGTTTATACAGTTTGCAGTTGGAAATTATGGATAAAATGATGATATGGTCAAAATAATCACTTAGACAGATGACAGAGGATGAGGAGGGGACAACTGGAAAAGCAGGACTGGACCAGAGCAGACTGTGACACTGGGACAAGTTAAATACTACAGGATATTCACTGTGACTTATCTTCAAAAATCACTTATATGTGGATTAATCTAACACAGTAACACAATTTGAGAGGATTTTTGCCACTCCTCAGATGCCTGTTCTCCCGCTCATTCCTGCTCTTGCCTCTGCTCCTGCCTCAAAGTTCACCCTTTGTCTTCGCCTCCTGTCCCGTCTGGGTTCCCGGCTCGTCTCCCGTCCTCCGCCTTGGCTCCCACCTGTTGGATTATTCCTGCTCGGTCTCTCCTGGTCCTGTTCCTGGTCCCGTCTTGTCCCGGTTCTGGCTATCTCCGCTCCTGCTCCGGTTCTGGTCTGTCCTACCTTGTCCCGTCCTGCGCCCGCCCGCTCTGCCTCCTGCACCTTGCCCCCAGTTGTGACTATTACAATTGACTTTGAATCCCGCACCTTGTAAATAAAACACTGTAAATCTGTCCCGAGATCTGCATCCTTTGGTCCGCACCTACACCCACCGTTACGACAGAATGTTGAGTTGCATTTAAACAACACCATACCTACTGTCAAGCATGGGGGTGGAAACATCATGCTTTGGGGCTGTTTTTCTAAAAAGGAACCAGGATGACTGATTTGTGTAAAGGAAAGAATGAATAGGACCATGTATCGTGAGAGTTTGAGTGAAAACCTCCTTCCATCAGCAAGGGCATTGAAGATGATCCAATGATGATCCCAAACACACCGCACGGGCAAATAAGGAGTGGTTTCGTAAGAAGCATTTCAAGGTCCTGGAGTGGCCTAGCCAGTCTCCAGGTCTCAACCCCAAAGAAAATATTTGGAGGGAGTTGAAAGTCCGTGTTGCCCAGCGACAGGCCCAAAACATCACTGCTCTAGAGGAGATCTGCAGGAGGAATGGGCCAAACTACAGCAACAGTGTGTGAAAACCTGTGGAGACTAACAGAAAACATTTGACCTCTGTCATTCCCAACAAAGGGAATATAACAAAGTATTGAGATGAGCTTTTGTTATTGACCAAATACGTATTTTTTTCTCATTCTGTCTCTCATAGTTGAAGTGAACCTATGATGAAAATTACAGGCCTCTCATCTTTTTAAAAGGGAGAATTTGTACAATTGGTGGCTGACTAAAATATTTTTTGCCCCACTGTAAATGACGTTTAACATTATTTAGTTATAGCTATAAGAAAATTATAATTGTTACTACTAAGAACAAATGGGCTCTCGTCTTCCTCCTCCATTCGTTCCTGTGCAGGTCCATGTGCACCTGGTCTACACAAGGAGGAAACTTGGCTCAGAGTTTATACTTTTTGGGTCATAATTGTAACTTTAATTAAGCTCTCTAAAGACTTTTATTAAATTTTATTTTGCAGGCCTTGCAATGCCAATCGAACCTATGTTTTGTGTTGTAATTCAATAATTCAGTTTGAAATGCAACAGATTAAACAGATTCAAGAGAATTAAAATTTTTGGTGATTTGTTAATTGTTGCTATTCTATGTGACATTTTAAAGTAGTTGCATTTACAGAATGTTATAACCTCCAGTCACTGAATCAAAATGTAGATTTCATGCTCCACATGGTTCACTGGACAAGAGATGATCAACACAACACAAACTTTATTAGAAAAATCACTGAAACAAGAAGCTGCACAGTCACATGTTTAGGTTATTGTCTAAAAATGTCACCTCTTCCACTTCTATACTTCTGTTTTCTATCACCAACAATCCCATAACACTCCACTGAGATTCCTGTTCAATCTTATCTTTTAGATCATCACATGAAACAAGACAGGGCTCAGTGTCTATCCTTGTTGTGTTCCCACCTCCACCTTAAACTCCTCTGTTTCATCTACAGCTCACCTTGGACAGAGGTCCAACTTCTCTGACACAAGACCTGCACCACCATGACACATTCATCTCCCACACAACAGTTTTTTTCCCCATATCTTACAGACTACTGAAATTTATGAAGACACAGCAATTCCTTCTTACCTGCTCTGTCTCTTATGGGAAATTTAAAAAAAAATCTAGCTTTGCACTTTGATGTAAATCCTGACTTACACTGGAGACATTTATATGAGACAATCAAATGTAAATTTTATATATTTTCACAATTTCTGTACAAAAGTTGCCTAAAACTACAGTCATAGATGACAAAACATCAGAATAATTTTCTCACAAACATTAAGTCTTATTCAGTGTTTCAGTCCACAATGTTAGTCAGGCATATTCCAAAACACATTATTGACTTCTATAGACAACTTCCACCAAAAGAGGGCACTATACTACAAATACTGCCCACACAGAGGACACATGGTGAACTCCTCTTCATGTTGAAACTCAATGCAAATCATTTTAGAGAACTGTCATATTTCAAGATATCAGTTGTACTTAATTTATCCATCTAATCACCTTCTGTTTCACTTGGACAGGTGGATGCAAATTATGTTCCTACTTTCAAATGCACAAGCAGGTTAAGGGTCACATGGTCAGAAGATCCTTCCCTGAGTTTTATAGTGAGCTGAAGACTGCAGGACTCACATGTGTCAGTGAACGCACCATGGCTCTGGGCTGCACCATCCTCATCTGGACACTGGCCTGCTGCTGCTTCACAGGTTCCACTCTCAGTGACATTGAACACAACACACTGCCTTTTCTCTCTGTGTTTCTTCTGATAAATGTATATTGTTTTTTACAGGATGCAGTGGTCAGGTCACAGTCACTCAGCCTCCAGTCCAGACGTTTACTCCAGGATCCACAGTCACTCTCACATGTCAAACTAACAGAGATGTTTATAGTAATAATCGCATGTTCTGGTATCAGCAGAAACCTGGTCAGTCTCCAAAGCTCTGGATAAAATTTGCTACAGAACGTCTGTCAGAAACTCCATCTCGGTTCAGTGGCAGTGGGAGCCACAGTGACTTCTCTTTGACCATCACTGGAGCTCAGGCTGAAGATGTAGCAGTTTATCACTGTCAGAGTTATCATTATATTAATAGCAGAGATGTGTTCACACAGTGATTTATGGCCGTACAAAAACCTCCCTCAGTGAGTCCTTCAGAGTGAGACCAGAGCAGGAAACAACTGCAGCTGCTCAAGAGGAACAGACTCACATCATAGTAGAGCAGTGAACACTCTTTACTGCTCTGAACCAAAAATCATGCACCAACAGCATTTTTCTAATTTTTACACATGGAGAATATTTCGCCTCTTCTCCTTCTGTTCTGTTATTTTATTTCACCATCAACCCCATTGTTATATCTCTAAACATAATAGTCCATTGAGATCATTGTCTGACCTCATCTGTTTGTCCATCACCACAGTTCACATCTCCACCTTAAACTCCTCTGTTCCACCTCCACCTCACCTCTGTCCAACAGCTGTCATACAGGCCCTGCACCACCATGACACACTCCTCTGACACACAACTGATTTTTTCCCCGTCTCCCTCATAAAGGACACAGAAATTTAGGAAGTTAGCAAGCTCTTCCTTCTTCTGTGCCTCTTATAACAAACTCTACAACAGTCCAGTTTGTAGTTTGATGTAAATCATTGCTTATATTCAAGAGATGTTTAAAAGACAATCAAATATTAATTTTATATATTTACACAATATTTGTACAGATTGTGACAAACATTACAGTCATATTTTAGACTGAAGTGACAAAGCATCAGAATCACCACCTCACAAACATTTTGTCTTATTTAACACTTCTGTCCACACTGTCAGTAGAGCCTGTTTCATCAGATATTAATGACTTACTGTTGATAAATTCCATCAAAAGGGGGCACTATACTGCAAGAACTGACCACAAAGAACACAGAGGGTCCAGAGAGTTACTCCAGGATCCAGTCACTGTATTGTGTAAAACTAACAGAGATGCCTCATTATGGCATTATCAGTGTTAAATTAATTAAATTAATTAATTAAAAAGAGCAGAAAGTAGAGTAATATTATGTTATCTGCTCCCATCCATCCATCCATTTTCTTCCGCTTATCCGGGGCCGGGTCGGGGGGGCAGCAGTCTAAGCAGGGACTCCCAGACTTCCCTCACCCCAGACACGTCCTCCAGCTCCTCCGGTGGGACCCCAAGGCGTTCCCAGGCCAGCCGAGAGACATAGTCCCTCCAGCGTGTCCTGGGTCTTCCCCGGGGCCTCCTCCCGGTGGGACATGCCCAGAACATCTCCCTAGGGAGGCGTCCAGGAGGCATCCTGAGCAGATGCCCGAGCCACCTCAGCTGGCTCCTCTCAATGTGTAGGAGCAGCGGCTCTACTCCGAGCTCCTCCCGTGTGACCGAGCTCCTCACCCTATCCCTAAGGGTGCGCCCGGCCACTCTGCGGAGGAAGCCCATTTCAGCCACTTGTATCCGCGATCTTGTCCTTTCGGTCATTACCCAGAGCTCATGACCATAGGTGAGGGTAGGAACGTAGATTGACCGGTAAATCGAGAGCTTTGCCTTCCCGCTCAGCTCCTTCTTTACCACAATCTGCTCCCTTTTCCAGACAATACTTTAATAATAATTGGTTTAACTGTCCATCTCTAAATCTACACAGACTACATACAGCAATACAAAGACACACTAAACTCCGCCCGCTCCAAATATTACTCCAACCTCATCCACCCCGGCTCCAATAACCCCAAAGCTTTCTTTTCCACAATAAACACACTCCTAAAACCCAACTACAACACCTCATCTTCCTTCACCACTGACAAATGCAATCAATTTCAATCCTTCTTTCAGTCCAAAATAGATTCCATTTACAGTTCAATAGACCTCTCCTCCTCCCACACTGCTCCACCTGATCCTCCTCCGCCCCATCAACAGCTCTCTCACTTCACACCCATTTCCCCTGCTCACCTGACAAAACTTTTTTCCGGTATTAAAACTTCTACGTGCTCCCTGGATCCCATTCCCTCTCCTCTCATCAAAGCCTGTCTTCCTGCACTCTCTCCACTGATCACCCAAATCATAAACTCCTCCCTCTCCTCTGGTTCTGTCCCACAGTCTCTCAAGCTGGCTGCCATCACCCCCATCCTCAAAAAACCCAACCTTGACCCTGATAACTGTGCAAATTTCCGTCCCATATCCAACCTCCCCTTTCTGTCTAAAATCCTCGAATGTGTCGTCGCCGCCCAACTTCAAACCCACCTCACCTCCAACAGTCTTTATGAACCCTTCCAGTCCGGCTTCCGTCCCAAACACAGCACCGACACAGCTCTGCTCAAAGTCACGAATGACCTCCTCCTCTCCTCCGACTCTGGCCACCTCTCCGTCCTCATCCTCTTGGACCTCACTGCAGCCTTCGACACAATCAGCCACTCCATCCTCCTGTCCCGCCTCAAAAACTCACTCAGCATCACCGGCTCTGCTCTCCTCTGGCTCCAGTCCTACCTCACAAATCGGCAACAGTTCATCCACTTCAACCATTGCTCCTCTTCCATAGCCCCCCTGCAGCAGGGAGTCCCCCAAGGTTCGGTACTTGGTCCTCTCCTCTTCATTCTCTACATCCTCCCCCTCGGCAACATCATTCGTCGTCACGGTCTCCGTTTTCACTGCTACGCTGACGACATCCAACTGTACATCTCCACAACATCCATCAACCCCACAATCCACTCCACCCTCACTCACTGTCTAACAGACATCAAAAACTGGATGAATCACAACTTCCTCAAACTAAACAGCGACAAAACAGACTTCCTCATCATTGGTCCACACAACATCACCAAATCCTCACAACACTTCACCCTGCACTTTGACAACACCACACTCTCTCCATCCTCACTCATCCGCAACCTCGGTGTGCTCCTCGACCCCACTCTTTCATTTGAACCCCACGTCAAGCACATAACCCGGACTGCATTCTTTCACCTCAAAAACATAGCCCGTCTCCGCCCATCACTCACCTTCTCTGCCGCTGAAACTCTCATCCACATTCATCACATCCAGAATCGACTACTGCAATAGCATCCTCTACGGTACACCATCCAAAACCCTCAACAGACGACAGTACATTCAGAACTCCGCTGCCCGGCTCCTCACCCACACCCGCTCACGTGAACACATCACTCCTGTCCTCCACAAGCTCCACTGGCTCCCCGTCCCTCAGCGCATCCACTTCAAAATCCTTCTCATCACATTCAAATCTCTCCACAACCTGGCCCCTCCTTACCTCACAGACCTGCTCCACCACCACACTCCACATCTCGCTCCCTCCGCTCCTCCAGCTCCAACCTCCTGTCCCAGCCCTGTAGGACCAAGCTCTGAACCTGGGTGGATAGAGCCTTCTCCATCGCTGCCCCCACCCTCTGGAACTCACTGCCCAAACCCCTCCGTGACCTCTGACCTCCCCACCTTCAAAAAAGAACTCAGAACTCACCTGTTCAAAATTGCTTTTAATGTTTGATTTTATGTTGTAAATTTTGTGATATTTTATTCTTGTTTGTATTGTGAAGCGACTTTGAGTGTCTTGAAAAGCGCTATATAAATAAAGTGTATTATTATTATTATTATTATTTTTACATGGGAAACAGCAGGAGCTAAATCTGGTACAAATTCTCTTTTCTTTTGTGAGATTAATTAATTTGTACATGGTCCCTGACAAGTAAAGACTAATGAAAGAAATAAAATATTGAAAACATGACCAGAGCATCTATGGACTTTGTTAGAATGTGTGATTGCACTTTTGTTTAAAGTGACAGTGTCTGTTCTATATGAGCAGAAACACACCACAATAATTTGGACAAAACAGTTTGATGTTACATATTAATATATTGTATTTAACTTAATAAAAGAGACAAAACTCATTGATGAACACAAGCTTTATTAGCACAAACACAGTAACATGAAGCTGCATAGTCACATGTTTATTCCTGAGCCCTCCATCAGCTCAGTCAAACCCAGGGAGTGTCCCATAGAGCAGGTGAAGTGTGTCCTCATGTGGGCGTGTCTCACTGGGAGCAGGACAGTGACTCCAGGCTCTGAGTGACTGGGCTCTGTCCACTCCGATGGGCCTCACAGCTCACTGATGTGTCTCTCCACTGCTCTGTGGACAGCCTCAGGACGCTGATGTGGCTGTAGAGGCCGTCCCCTCTCATGACCCCCGGGCTGTGGGACCCCTCTGCGGAGGCCCCGCCCACTCTCCAGCCCAGCGTCCAATCAGAGGGGAAGCCCCCGCTGGCCACACACAGCAGCGTGGCACTGCCCCTCTGCAGCTCCTCTCTGGACGGGGGCAGGACGGTCAGGGCGGGCTGCTGTACTCCCACTGCACACAGACAGGGGGCAGCGCAACGTGTTAAAGCAATACATCAGAAAACAGTCACTGCACAAAATGATGAAGACTAGAGACATTTACATCTGTGTCTTTCACTTCCTGTTCACTGTAAGTCCGACCAATGAACCGTGGACAACTGCTGTTATACTGATAAAAACTGTTACAAGTAAAAGTCATGGAGATTTATGACACATAAAAATAATAATATATTGTTTATGTAAGAGCTTGAATTGGGCTGATTTTAGGTCAACATATTGTAATTTTCTACAATTTTTTATTTTTTTTTAATGCAGACATATATCAAAGGAAAAAATACTTCTTATTCACTTTTTGTAAATATAATTAAACATAAACATGACTGAGTTCATAAATTGACTTTGGTGTTAAGTTAAAACCATTTCTTTCTTGTTTAAAACCTGAATTTAACTTTCAGAAAGGTAAAACTAACAACACTCATAATAATATTCAGTCTATGTAAAATTCAGTAAATGAATCATATATATTTTATATTTCTCTAATCAACAATAAACAGCCTAATAATAATTGTATATTTTGAGATCATTGTTTCTTTAACACTGACCTATACAACTGTAACTATGGAATTAAATTAAAGACAAATATTCACAAATCTACAAACATAACCAAAATCCTGCTAAAATACCAGTAATAAAGTAGTCCTGATAAAGTATAAAGTAAAAAGTACTCACAGTCCACGATGACTTGTGTTCCTCCTCCGAACGTCCACCACAGTGATACAAAGTCATGAAGAGGCCGTACAAAAACCTCTGCTCTGTTCTCCTCCACACACTGCTCTCAGTTCACACTCACAACATTCACTCATGTTTTACTATTTGTGTCATTATATAATCCATGAATGCAACCTGTCCAGATTCAACTTTGAAACACTGAAAACATGAAGAAAAGTCTAAATATATCTATTTTTTGCATTAATATTACTTGGTGTAATTGATGAGTGTTTTCTCCAGACAACTCACTGTGAATAAAAAATGTGATGTGATATTTTGTATAATAGAATAAATAGTTAAGTAGTAAGTTTAATAATACATTGAAATGCTAATGTTGGCTTTAAGGTGCAGTACTTTTGGTTACTGATGTGACTAGTGTGACTGCTTCATACTTCATACTATACTTATGTCCGGCAAAAAAGTGTTTTTTCACCTGTGTGTGTTTAAAAATGATTCCAATAGGATGAATACATTTGGGTTCAGAGTACAGAGACAGTATTTCCATAGAGAGGAGGGTCACATGGTCAGCTGATCCTTCCCTGAGTTTTATAGTGAGCTGAAGACTGCAGGACTCACATGTGTCAGTGAACGCACCATGGCTCTGGGCTGCACCATCCTCATCTGGACACTGGCCTGCTGCTGCTTCACAGGTTCCACTCTCAGTGACATTGAACACAACACACTGCCTTTTCTCTCTGTGTTTCTTCTGATAAATGTATATTGTTTTTTACAGGATGCAGTGGTCAGGTCACAGTCACTCAGCCTCCAGTCCAGACGTTTACTCCAGGATCCACAGTCACTCTCACATGTAAAATAAGCACGGATACTTATAAATATACTAATGGGAAATGGCCTATGTTCTGGTATCAGCAGAAACCTGGTCAGTCTCCAAAGCTCTGGATAAAATATGCTACACAACGTCTGTCAGAAACTCCATCTCGGTTCAGTGGCAGTGGGAGCGGCAGAGACTTCTCTTTGACCATCACTGGAGCTCAGGCTGAAGATGCAGCAGTTTATCACTGTACGACTGAGCATAGCGGTGTTGGGTTCACACAGTGATTTATGGTCGTACAAAAACCTCCCTCAGTGAGTCCTTCAGAGTGAGACCAGAGCAGGAAACAACTGCAGCTGCTCAAGAGGAACAGACTCACATCATAGTAGAGCAGTGAACACTCTTTACTGCTCTGAACTAAAAATCATGCACACACAGCATTTTTCTCATTTTTACACATGGAAAATATTTAGGTTCATGTTTTTTTTCACAAATCACACCTCCACCCCGTCCTATTATTTTCTATAAACAAATATCTTATTGTTAGATCTGTAAACAGAATAGTTCATTGAGATTCTTGTCTGACCTCATCTGTTAATTTGCTCATCACCACAGTAAAACAAAACAGGGCTATGTGGGTCTCCTTGCCGTGTTCCCACCTCCACTTTAAACTGTTTTGTTCCACAGTTCCTCACTTCTTCCTCAACTCTCATACTTGCCCTGCACTATGACACACTCCTCTGACACATAACACATTTTATTTTGTCTCCATCATATGGGCTCATATAACGGGCATATGAGAAAAGTACTGAAAACTGAATAATACTCTTAGCAAAATAGACGAGTAGAAGAAAACTGCATATTACATGAACAAACTCTACCAGGAAAAGACTTTGGCAGGTATTTCATAAGAATCTTGGAAAGCCTCAAAATAATGACCCTGCTATTATTGAAATTGATGATTCACCTCTACATTATATATATATATATATATATATATATATATATATATATATATATATATATATATATATATATATATATATATATATATATATATATATATATATATATATATATATATATATATATATATATATATATATATAATTTATAATATATAATTTTCAGTCTCAATGGCCTTTTGGCTTAAAGAAATAGAAACTGTTCCATTGTGTCTGGATATTTACATTTCATCCCAGACAAGAGTCACCACCACAACCAACTCATCAGTTAAAGTCACTATAATATTACGACATCTGTGCATCTACATTTATAAAGATTAATGTTGGGATGAAGTGACAGAGAAATTGTGTTCAATGATGAGAGTTGGACACAGTTGTATTGAAAACATGACCAGAGCGTCTATGGACTTTGTTAGAATGTGTGATTGCACTTTTGTTTAAAGTGACAGTGTCTGTTCTATATGAGCAGAAACACACCACAATAATTTGGACAAAACAGTTTGATGTTACATATTATAGTTAATTTAATACTAGAGAAGCAAATTAGTAGATTTTAATGTGAACATATTTTAATCACATGATTCATTGGACAAAGGACAAAACTCACTGATGTGCGATGCACAAATGAGCCAATGTTATCCTAATGTTAAAATGTCCACATTTTTGTACATTTCAAAGTAATTTAACAAATTCTTAGCTTCATTTAAGAATGGGAAATTTGGCACAGTGTTCAGGTCGCCGCCGTCAAAAAAGTCAAAAGGGCAAATTTGACCACGACAGCAACTAAAGGGGAAACATATAAACAAATGAAGGCAGAGTCCCTCTAAAATCAGTAAATCCAGACATTTAACGTTACTACAAGTATTTTATAAAAAAGTTAGCATTAGCACTGAGACACAAAGACGTATCTTTCTGCAAACAGAAGTGTCACAGGAGATCAGAGTCCTGTCCTTGAGTCCGAGCAACATTGTATTTTATTGTTTTCTGTCTGTGCAACTTAGTGATATTAACTGTTATTAACTTTAGCATCAGTACATGGAGATAAAAGTGTAATAGTGAAATGCACTGCTAAATGTGGATACTTTATAGAGCTGCATAGTCACAATTATAGACTATTTAATTTCTCTTTATTCCTTATTCCATTTCAGTGAAAAAAAAAGTCTGATAAAAAAAAAGAGCAGATGAGTTGTGTGGACCTTTGATACAGTAGACCACACTATTCTTTTAAAGACTCAAACACCTGGTCGGTCTCTCTGGTACTGTACACAAATGGTTTACTTCCTACCTCACAGATAGAACATTTATGGTAAGTTTAGACACCTGCTCCTCTCAGGTTCATAAAATCACATGTGGTGTGCCCCAGGGTTCCATTTTAGGTCCTATACTTTTTAACCTGTACATGCTCCCTCTTGGTGATGTCATCAGGAGACATGGAATCAGCTTCCACAGCTATGCAGATGATACACAGCTTTACATCTCCATGTCTCCTGATGACACCAGCCCAGTGGATGCTCTTTTTAACTGTATTTTAGACATCACATCCTGGATGGCAGAAAACTTCCTCCAGCTTAACCAGGACAAAACTGAGGTTTTAATCATTGGTCCTGAGGCCCAGAGAGAGAAACTTTTACCCAAATTACAGTCACAGTCTTTTAATCCATCATCACAAGTAAGAAACCTGGGCGTTATTTTTGACTCTGAGCTGACTTTTATTCAACACATTAAAAACATCACAAAAATTGTTTTTTACCATTTGAAAAACATAGCCAGAGTCCGTCCCATTCTCTCTCGGGCCAACACAGAGACGCTGATGCTTTTATCACCAGTCGTATAGATTACTGTAATGTCCTGCTCTCTGCTCTTCCCAAAAAGGCGATTTCAGGTCTACAATTATTACAAAATTCAGCAGCACGTGTCCTGACTAAGACCAGGGGGCGGGGCCACATTACACCAGTTTTAGAATCCCTGCATTGGCTCCCTGTGTGTTTCAGGATCGATTTTAAAGTTCTTTTACTGGTTTTTAAATGTCTTAATGGTCTTGGGCCTTCTTATCTTACAGAACTGCTTTTATCCTATGAACCCTCACGGCCCCTGCGCTCCTTCGGCAGCAGGCTCCTAGTCATCCCCAAAGTCAGGACACACACTTATGGAGAGGCCTCTTTCCAGTTTTATGGCCCCCGTCTATGGGACAGTCTGCCAGAGGACCTCAGGGCCGCAGAGAACATTCAGGTTTTTAAAAGCAGGATCAAGACCCATCTTTTTAGCATAGCCTTTGACTATGTCGTAACGGGTGTGTGTAGCGGACCAAAGGATGCAGACTCGGGGAATAATTACAGGATTTATTGTGGAATTGACAAATAGTGCAGTATGAGGGTTGATCCAGTGGTGAACAGGAGGTGAGGCGTGGACCAGGATCCAGGAGCGTAGAGTGCAGAGACAGACAAGACAGTACCAGGGCTGGGAAGCAGGGTCGGAGCAAAACAGGCACGACAGGAACACAGGAACACAGGAACCGAGGACATGAAGGGACGACAGGAAGACAGGCAGACCAGACGGGCGTAGGGCAGAGCGGGCAGGAGACATCCAGGGCCGGAGCATGACAGGAACACAGGGACGACAGGAACGCAGGCACGGCAGGAACAAGAGAAGACGACAACGAACTCGCACTGAGTGTCTTCTCCCATCTCCCTTTATCCATGGCAGGTGTGGTGATGAGCCAGATAGAGAGCAGGTGCACGCGGGAGGAACCGAGAGCTCCGCCCAGCTCCAGGTACAAGCAGGTGAGGGAGGGGGAAGAGCACACAGGGGCTGTGTCCCAATTCGCCCACCTGGCCTTAGAATCACCATTGGAAGGGCGGTTCGAAGGGCAGTGACGTAATTTCCGGCGCGACAAGGGCTGTCCCATTTCAACCCACCCTACTGAATGCGGCCGACAAACCTGCCCTTCCCTTTGCACCGTTTCCATGGAGATCGGACGTATCCGAAGCCTGCATCCGTGCACACTTCACGCACTTCTATATCCCGTCATGCACCGCGCCTACGCAAAAAAGAGAAGAAAATGGAGTCCGTTGCGCAATATACGTTCAAATGTTCGTACTGGTTTACCTCATCTACAACAGTGTACACATGAAACTGTTAAATCTGAATAAAGATCTGTACAGTGTGTGTGATGATTAAATGGAGTTACATGGAATAAAGGAATGTGCAGTTATTGCTAGACAATAAGAAGACATTATTATCATTAAAAATTATTACTGCAATAAGAATAATGTAAGAATGTTCGTTTCTACTGTAAGCGTCAAAGACCAAGAGACTGAAACATAAAGTCAGAAGAGTTTAATGATCCACACAGGTAATGTGAACAATGAAGCAACGGACTCTGAGGAAAGGACAGAAGAGAGTCCTGAGACGTGCACAAAATCTTCATGAGTTCCGGTACATTCCATAGGTCTGCACTCCCTCGTGGGCACGTGTCATTTACTTTCGTGTTAGTAAATCAAGACACTAGTTTGATGTAGCGCTGCACTGCTAGAAAATACCTTATAATAATCAGATGAAAAGAACTGGCACGGCATAGAAGGGAAACAGTGCCCTCTACTGTTATTAAAGTGGTGTAGCCACTGGCCAAAATACCGAACCATTAAACTGCAATATCCCACTATATGTACAACTAATCAGTGTCTCTGGTTTATAGACTATGAATGTGACAATGATATTGTTACCTCTGTCTCTGTTATTACGTTTTCACAAGGTATATTTTGTTTAAGTTATGAAGTAGCTACAATTGAGTAAAAAAAACACCTCGAACGTTATATTTGCCTATTGATATTCAATCTAAAAAAACACATCGACATCTTGACTTTTCTTCTATTAAATAATAAATCATTAAAAACAACGTATGTAATGTACGTATCGTACGCTCAAAGACAGCGGTGGAAGTGCGGTCCGTGGTGTGGGCCTGTCCCACTTCAGCAAGATGGAGACTACACTGAGGAGGGCAGACTCTCGACCGGAACCTTGAAACTACACTTTTGAAGAGTACTTCGTAAGGACCCTTGAAGGGTGCATTTGGCGAATTGAGACACAGCCAGGGAGACAAAACAAGAACAGAAAAGTCCACATCATGACAGACTAGTATTTATGACTTCAGTTTACTTCTCTATTTATTTAGTCTTATTTAGGCTGGCTAGTGTGTTTATGTTTTACTTATGTTTTATTTACTTGTTTAGTTTTGACTTATTTTATTATTTTTAATCATTTTAGATTTGCCAGTGTTTCCTCTGAGGAGCCCTCTGCACCGGGAGCTGTGGTTGGCTGTGGCTCCTGGGCCCTGGCTCGTGGGCCCTGGAGGTTTAATCTTGACCTCTTCTCTTCTCTGGGCCCTGGGCTGGTGTCCTGTGGCTGTGGGTGACCCTGCTCCTGCTGCAGATGGTTCCTCTGGTGGTTCTCTCTCTCTCATCTGGTTCATCTTTATCCAGCCTATGGCACTTAAACATATTTTAAATGAAACCAAAGGTATTTTAAAATGTGTTGGGGCGGGGGGTGGGAGTGTGCGTTGGGGTGGGGGGTTGTCTGGTTGTGTTTATTGATGTGTTGGGGTTGGGTTGTTTGGCTGTGGGGTGGTTGGGTGGGTTTGGTGGGTGGGACTGATTTTAATGCTCTGTAAAGCACTTTGTGTTACATTTTTCTTGTATGAAAAGCACTTTATAAATAAAGTTTGTTGTTGTTGTTGTTGTTGTTGTTGTTGTTGTTGTTGACCTTGTTTCTCCATGTTTGTGTTAGTTTCTTTATTCCTGCACACTTCTGTTAGGATGGATGTGAGTGTATTTTTCTCACTCAGTGCTTTTTTATTTTATTTTATTTTAATCTGAGGCTGGGACATTTAATGTTAGAGAATATTTACCATGACTTACCTTCCTAATGCAGTTATATGTGCATTAATCTAACACAGTAAGAATTTATGAGAGGTAAAGGCACCTGCTGTATAAATACAAATGTTCTGACAAAAGCTTGTGGCATTATTGTAATAACATCAGATTTTTCACATATTTATTTATTTAGTTTTTATTATTAATTGCCCCTTTTCTAAGTGAGTGGTCATAAGTGATGGCATTTTAAAAAACAGGTAAACTCAACTCACAACTGTTAACTCTGAAGCTTTCTTACATTTCAGAAATTTATACAAGATAATCAAATACTACTTTAATATTTTCTGTATAGATTATGCCAAATATTACAGTCATATTTTAGACTGAAGTGACAAAACAGAATCACTGCCTCACAAACATTTTGTCTTATTCAATGCTTCAATCCACAATGTCAGTAGAGCCTATTTCATCAATTATTATTGACTTGCTGTAGATATATTCCACCAAAAGGGGGCACTATACTGCAAGAACTGACCACACAGAAGACAGAAGAGGGTTTGAAAATCCTCTCCTCCTCTTCATGTTGAAACTCAATGCAAATCATTTTAGAGAACTGACATATTTCAAGACAACAGTTGTACTTAATTTATCCATCTAATCACCTTCTGTTTCACTTGGACAGGTGGATGCAAATTATGTTCCTACTTTCAAATGCACAAGCAGGTTAAGGGTCACATGGTCAGAAGATCCTTCCCTGAGTTTTATAGTGAGCTGAAGACTGCAGGACTCACATGTGTCAGTGAACGCACCATGGCTCTGGGCTGCACCATCCTCATCTGGACACTGGCCTGCTGCTGCTTCACAGGTTCCACTCTCAGTGACATTGAACACAACACACTGCCTTTTCTCTCTGTGTTTCTTCTGATAAATGTATATTGTTTTTTACAGGATGCAGTGGTCAGGTCACAGTCACTCAGCCTCCAGTCCAGACGTTTACTCCAGGATCCACAGTCACTCTCACATGTAAAACTAACACAGATGTTTATCGTAATAATCGCATGTACTGGTATCAGCAGAAACCTGGTCAGTCTCCAAAGCTCTGGATATATTGGGCAAATCAACGTGCCTCAGAAACTCCATCTCGGTTCAGTGGCAGTGGGAGCGGCAGAGACTTCTCTTTGACCATCACTGGAGCTCAGGCTGAAGATGCAGCAGTTTATTATTGTAAGAGTCTTCATATTGGCCCAGTGTTCACACAGTGATTTATGGTCGTACAAAAACCTCCCTCAGTGAGTCCTTCAGAGTGAGACCAGAGCAGGAAACAACTGCAGCTGCTCAAGAGGAACAGACTCACATCATAGTAGAGCAGTGAACACTCTTTACTGCTCTGAACCAAAAATCATGCACCAACAGCATTTTTCTAATTTTTACACATGGAGAATATTTCGCCTCTTCTCCTTCTGTTCTGTTATTTTATTTCACCATCAACCCCATTGTTATATCTCTAAACATAATAGTCCATTGAGATCATTGTCTGACCTCATCTGTTTGTCCATCACCACAGTTCCCACCTCCACCTTAAACTCCTCTGTTCCACCTCCACCTCACCTCTGTCCAACAGCTGTCATACAGGCCCTGCACCACCATGACACACTCCTCTGACACACAACTGATTTTTTCCCTGTCTCCCTCATAAAGGATAGAGAAATTTAGGAAGTTAGCAAGCTCTTCCTTCTTCTGTGCCTCTTATAACAAACTCTACAACAGTCCAGTTTGTAGTTTGATGTAAATCATTGCTTATATTCAAGAGATGTTTAAAAGACAATCAAATATTAATTTTATATATTTACACAACATTTGTACAGATTGTGACAAACATTACAGTCATATTTTAGAGTGAAGTGACAAAGCATCAGAATCACCACCTCACAAACATTTTGTCTTATTTAACACTTCTGTCCACACTGTCAGTAGAGCCTGTTTCATCAGATATTAATGACTTACTGTTGATAAATTCCATCAAAAGGGGGCACTATACTGCAAGAACTGACCACAAAGAACACAGAGGGTCCAGAGAGTTACTCCAGGATCCAGTCACTGTATTGTGTAAAACTAACAGAGATGCCTCATTATGGCATTATCAGTGTTAAATTAATTAAATTAATTAATTAAAAAGAGCAGAAAGTAGAGTAATATTATGTTATCTGCTCCCATCCATCCATCCATTTTCTTCTGCTTATCCGGGGCCGGGTCGGGGGGGCAGCAGTCTAAGCAGGGACTCCCAGACTTCCCTCACCCCGGACACGTCCTCCAGCTCCTTCGGTGGGACCCCAAGGCGTTCCCAGGCCAGCCGAGAGACATAGTCCCTCCAGCGGTCTTCCCCGGGGCCTCCTCCCGGTGGGACATGCCCAGAACATCTCCCTAGGGAGGCGTCCAGGAGGCATCCTGAGCAGATGCCCGAGCCACCTCAACTGGTTCCTCTCAACGTGTAGGAGCAGCGGCTCTACTCCGAGCTCCTCCCGTGTGACCGAGCTCCTCACCCTATCCCTAAGGGTGCGCCCGGCCACTCTGCGGAGGAAGCCCATTTCAGCCACTTGTATCCGCGATCTTGTCCTTTCGGTCATTACCCAGAGCTCATGACCATAGGTGAGGGTAGGAACGTAGATTGACCGGTAAATCGAGAGCTTTGCCTTCCGGCTCAGCTCCTTCTTTACCACAATCTGCTCCCTTTTCCAGACAATACTTTAATAATAATTGGTTTAACTGTCCATCTCTAAATCTACACAGACTACATACAGCAATACAAAGACACACTAAACTCCGCCCGCTCCAAATATTACTCCAACCTCATCCACCCCGGCTCCATTAACCCCAAAGCTCTCTTTTCCACAATAAACACACTCCTAAAACCCAACTACAACACCTCATCTTCCTTCACCACTGACAAATGCAATCAATTTCAATCCTTCTTTCAGTCCAAAATAGATTCCATTTACAGTTCAATAGACCTCTCCTCCTCCCACACTGCTCCACCTGATCCTCCTCCGCCCCATCAACAGCTCTCTCACTTCACACCCATTTCCCCTGCTCACCTGACAAAACTTTTTTCCGGCATTAAACATTCTACATGCTCCCTGGATCCCATTCCCTCTCCTCTCATCAAAGCCTGTCTTCCTGCACTCTCTCCACTGATCACCCAAATCATAAACTCCTCCCTCTCCTCTGGTTCTGTCCCACAGTCTCTCAAGCTGGCTGCTATCACCCCCATCCTCAAAAAACCCAACCTTGACCCTGATAACTGTGCAAATTTCCGTCCCATATCCAACCTCCCCTTTCTGTCTAAAATCCTCGAATGTGTCGTCGCCGCCCAACTTCAAACCCACCTCACCTCCAACAGTCTTTATGAACCCTTCCAGTCCGGCTTCCGTCCCAAACACAGCACCGACACAGCTCTGCTCAAAGTCACGAATGACCTCCTCCTCTCCTCCGACTCTGGCCACCTCTCCGTCCTCATCCTCTTGGACCTCACTGCAGCCTTCGACACAATCAGCCACTCCATCCTCCTGTCCCGCCTCAAAAACTCACTCAGAATCACCGGCTCTGCTCTCCTCTGGCTCCAGTCCTACCTCACAAATCGGCAACAGTTCATCCACTTCAACCATTGCTCCTCTTCCATAGCCCCCCTGCAGCAGGGAGTCCCCCAAGGTTCGGTACTTGGTCCTCTCCTCTTCATTCTCTACATCCTCCCCCTCGGCAACATCATTCGTCGTCACGGTCTCCGTTTTCACTGCTACGCTGACGACATCCAACTTTACATCTCCACAACATCCATCAACCCCACAATCCACTCCACTGTCACTTACTGTCTAACAGACATCAAAAACTGGATGAATCGCAACTTCCTCAAACTAAACAGCGACAAAACAGACTTCATCATCATCATTGGTCCACACAACATCGCCAAATCCTCACAACACTTCACCCTCCACTATGACAACACCACACTCTCTCCATCCTCACTCATCCGCAACCTCGGTGTGCTCCTCGACCCCACTCTTTCATTTGAACCCCACGTCAAGCACATAACCCGGACTGCATTCTTTCACCTCAAAAACATAGCCCGTCTACGCCCATCACTCACCTTCTCTGCCGCTGAAACTCTCATCCACATTCATCACATCCAGAATCGACTACTGCAATAGCATCCTCTACGGTACACCATCCAAAACCCTCAACAGACGACAGTACATTCAGAACTCCGCTGCCCGGCTCCTCACCCACACCCGCTCACGTGAACACATCACTCCTGTCCTCCACAAGCTCCACTGGCTCCCCGTCCCTCAGCGCATCCACTTCAAAATCCTTCTCATCACATTCAAATCTCTCCACAACCTGGCCCCTCCTCACAGACCTGCTCCACCACCACACTCCATCTCGCTCCCTCCGCTCCTCCAGCTCCAACCTCCTGTCCCAGCCCTGTAGGACCAAGCTCCGAACCTGGGGGGACAGAGCCTTCTCCATCGCTGTCCCCACCCTCTGGAACTCACTGCCCAAACCCCTCCGTGACCTCTGACCTCCCCACCTTCAAAAAAGAACTCAGAACTCACCTGTTCAAAATTGCTTTTAATGTTTGATTTTATGTTGTAAATTTTGTGATATTTTATTCTTGTATGTATTGTGAAGCGACTTTGAGTATCTTGAAAAGCGCTATATAAATAAAATGTATTATTATTATTATTATTATTATTATTATTATTATTATTATTATTATTATTATTATTATTATTATTACATGGGAAACAGCAGGAGCTAAATCTGGTACAAATTCTCTTTTCTTTTGTGAGATTAATTAATTTGTACATGGTCCCTGACAAGTAAAGACTAATGAAAGAAATAAAATATTGAAAACATGACCAGAGCATCTATGGACTTTGTTAGAATGTGTGATTGCACTTTTGTTTAAAGTGACAGTGTCTGTTCTATATGAGCAGAAACACACCACAATAATTTGGACAAAACAGTTTGATGTTACATATTAATATATTGTATTTAACTTAATAAAAGAGACAAAACTCATTGATGAACACAAGCTTTATTAGCACAAACACAGTAACATGAAGCTGCATAGTCACATGTTTATTCCTGAGCCCTCCATCAGCTCAGTCAAACCCAGGGAGTGTCCCATAGAGCAGGTGAAGTGTGTCCTCATGTGGGCGTGTCTCACTGGGAGCAGGACAGTGACTCCAGGCTCTGAGTGACTGGGCTCTGTCCACTCCGATGGGCCTCACAGCTCACTGATGTGTCTCTCCACTGCTCTGTGGACAGCCTCAGGACGCTGATGTGGCTGTAGAGGCCGTCCCCTCTCATGACCCCCGGGCTGTGGGACCCCTCTGCGGAGGCCCCGCCCACTCTCCAGCCCAGCGTCCAATCAGAGGGGAAGCCCCCGCTGGCCACACACAGCAGCGTGGCACTGCCCCTCTGCAGCTCCTCTCTGGACGGGGGCAGGACGGTCAGGGCGGGCTGCTGTACTCCCACTGCACACAGACAGGGGGCAGCGCAACGTGTTAAAGCAATACATCAGAAAACAGTCACTGCACAAAATGATGAAGACTAGAGACATTTACATCTGTGTCTTTCACTTCCTGTTCACTGTAAGTCCGACCAATGAACCGTGGACAACTGCTGTTATACTGATAAAAACTGTTACAAGTAAAAGTCATGGAGATTTATGACACATAAAAATAATAATATATTGTTTATGTAAGAGCTTGAATTGGGCTGATTTTAGGTCAACATATTGTAATTTTCTACAATTTTTTATTTTTTTTTAATGCAGACATATATCAAAGGAAAAAATACTTCTTATTCACTTTTTGTAAATATAATTAAACATAAACATGACTGAGTTCATAAATTGACTTTGGTGTTAAGTTAAAACCATTTCTTTCTTGTTTAAAACCTGAATTTAACTTTCAGAAAGGAAACTAACAACACTCATAATAATATTCAGTCTATGTAAAATTCAGTAAATGAATCATATATATTTTATATTTCTCTAATCAACAATAAACAGCCTAATAATAATTGTATATTTTGAGATCATTGTTTCTTTAACACTGACCTATACAACTGTAACTATGGAATTAAATTAAAGACAAATATTCACAAATCTACAAACATAACCAAAATCCTGCTAAAATACCAGTAATAAAGTAGTCCTGATAAAGTATAAAGTAAAAAGTACTCACAGTCCACGATGACTTGTGTTCCTCCTCCGAACGTCCACCACAGTGATACAAAGTCATGAAGAGGCCGTACAAAAACCTCTGCTCTGTTCTCCTCCACACACTGCTCTCAGTTCACACTCACAACATTCACTCATGTTTTACTATTTGTGTCATTATATAATCCATGAATGCAACCTGTCCAGATTCAACTTTGAAACACTGAAAACATGAAGAAAAGTCTAAATATATCTATTTTTTGCATTAATATTACTTGGTGTAATTGATGAGTGTTTTCTCCAGACAACTCACTGTGAATAAAAAATGTGATGTGATATTTTGTATAATAGAATAAATAGTTAAGTAGTAAGTTTAATAATACATTGAAATGCTAATGTTGGCTTTAAGGTGCAGTACTTTTGGTTACTGATGTGACTAGTGTGACTGCTTCATACTTCATACTATACTTATGTCCGGCAAAAAAGTGTTTTTTCACCTGTGTGTGTTTAAAAATGATTCCAATAGGATGAATACATTTGGGTTCAGAGTACAGAGACAGTATTTCCATAGAGAGGAGGGTCACATGGTCAGCTGATCCTTCCCTGAGTTTTATAGTGAGCTGAAGACTGCAGGACTCACATGTGTCAGTGAACGCACCATGGCTCTGGGCTGCACCATCCTCATCTGGACACTGGCCTGCTGCTGCTTCACAGGTTCCACTCTCAGTGACATTGAACACAACACACTGCCTTTTCTCTCTGTGTTTCTTCTGATAAATGTATATTGTTTTTTACAGGATGCAGTGGTCAGGTCACAGTCACTCAGCCTCCAGTCCAGACGTTTACTCCAGGATCCACAGTCACTCTCACATGTAAAACTAACAAAGATGTTCATAGTAATTCTAATGGCCAGTACATGCACTGGTATCAGCAGAAACCTGGTCAGTCTCCAAAGCTCTGGATAAAATTTGCTACACAACGTCTGTCAGAAACTCCATCTCGGTTCAGTGGCAGTGGGAGCGGCAGAGACTTCTCTTTGACCATCACTGGAGCTCAGGCTGAAGATGCAGCAGTTTATTATTGTCAGAGTTATCATAGAGGTGGTGTGTTCACACAGTGATTTATGGTCGTACAAAAACCTCCCTCAGTGAGTCCTTCAGAGTGAGACCAGAGCAGGAAACAACTGCAGCTGCTCAAGAGGAACAGACATCACTGATCTGTGTGGAGTTACACCAAACATTCACCTCGACAGTATTTTCTTTTTAGTCCTCTATCTACCTATTAATGCTTTTTAAAACTCTAATTTAACATGGAAGTTTCAAATTTATAATCCCTTTTACGATAAAACAAAAAAGATCAGTCACAACACTTCATGAATTAATCAAGTGACTCTAGAGATTCCAGTTTTAAGATCTTTTTGTAAATTGTTCCAAGACCATGGAGCTGAGTCAGAAAAGGCTGATTTTTCCAGCTCTGTGAGGCATCGAGGCACATTGAAAAATATTTGGGAGGAGAAATGATTTAGGATATATATTATTTACCAAGACTTACACAATTCTTCATAATTCACTTATTCACTTATTAATCTACTGCAACTATGAAATATTAAATGTTTAGGCTCCAATCATACACTGTGTGCACAATTATTAGGCAAGTTGTAGTTTTGAGGTGTAATTTTGTTATTGTACAATGAGCCTGCTCTTGGTCAATCCAAAATGTTAAACTCTGAAACCTGAAAATTCAAGTAGTAAAAGAAAAGAAGAAAAACTTTCTTAAGAGAAAATCTACATGTTCACCGTCATTAGGCAACTATCAGTGTGCAGAATTATGATGCAAATAAATGAAAAATAAAGATATTCCCATCTCACTTTCACCTATTAAAGTGAGAATAACAAACTCAAAATTTACAAATAAACATTTCAGAAATTAAAAAAAAACAAAAAAAAACCCTCAGTGACCAATGTAGCCGCCCTCCTTTTCCATCACAGTCACAAGTTTTCCATTCACAGAGTCAGTCAGTCACTTGATCTGGTCAGAATCAACTTTTTGTTCAGCCACAGCCTCCCAGAGTTCAGAGAGGTTCTGTTTTCCTTCACTGTAAATGTCCTGCTTAAGAAGGGCCCACAAGTTCTCAACAGGGTTTAACTGAGGTGAAGAAGGGGCCATGTCATTAGTTTTTCATCTTTAAGGCCTTTACTGAGCAGCCACACGGTGCAGTACTTTGATGCACGTGATGGAGCGTTGTGCTGCATAAAAATCAAAGTCGTCGTGAAAGATGCAGATTTTTCCTGCACTGCTTGAAGAAAGTGGCAGTAGGTCTGAGAAAAATTGGCAGTAGGTCTGAGAGTTGATTTTGAGTCCATTTTCAACCCGAAAAGGTCCATCTAGCTCATTTTTAATAACACCTGCCCATACCAGCGCCCCATCTCGTCGAAATGGAGCTTTGTGTCTGTGACTGATCCAACCACAGGCTCATCCATCTGTTGTGTCAAGAGTCTCATCTCATCAGTCCACAAAACCTTTGAAAAGTCTGTCTTCAGATATTTCTTGGCTCATTCTTGACGTTTCAACTTATGTGTCTTGTTCAGAGGTGGTCGTGTTTCAGTCTTTCTTACCTCGTCCATGTCTCTGAAAACTGAACACCTCGTACTTCTTGATGCTCCAGGTGGTTGCAGTTGTGGAAAATGGCAGCTCTGGAGGATAATGGGTCCCTGGTAGCTTCATCTTTGCTTCTTCTCAAATATTTGGCTGTTAATATGTGTCTTTTCTTCTCGACATGTTTCTTGCGACTCTTTTGACTATTTGCAACAAAACGATTGATGGTTCTGTGATCACGCCCCAATATCTTAGATATTTCAAGAGTGCTGCTTCCCTCTGAAAGACATGGTACAATTTTTGCCTTTTCAGAATCAGTTAAATCTCTTTTTCGTAGTGATGTGATGTTCTGTATCGAGTCTCGCTTCATTTCAACAAGGAGCTGAAAATGATGATGTCCAAAGCCTCGCTGCCCGGCTGTGCCATGTGACTGATTCAGGAAGTGGCTCAAATTTTGCTACGAGTTCATTCAAAATGTGGGTGTTTGATGGAGAGTTGTGGTCAGTGAGACTTTGGAGACAGTTTGGACAGAGTTTGGACAGAGTTACCCTCCCTCATTACACAAATACACATCACCTGATATGCATTAAATCCAGTAAGCATTCAAGTTTATACAGTTTGCAGCTGGAAATTATGGATAAAATGATGATATGGTCAAAATAATCACTTAGACAGATGACAGAGGACGAGGAGGGGACAACTGGAAAAGCAGGACTGGACCAGAGCAGACTGTGACACTGGGACAAGTTAAATACTACAGGATATTCACTGTGACTTATCTTCAAAAATCACTTATATGTGGATTAATCTAACACAGTAACACAATTTGAGAGGATTTTTGCCACTCCTCAGATGCCTGTTCTCCCGCTCATTCCTGCTCTTGCCTCTGCTCCTGCCTCAAAGTTCACCCTTTGTCTTCGCCTCCTGTCCCGTCTGGGTTCCCGGCTCGTCTCCCGTCCTCCGCCTTGGCTCCCACCTGTTGGATTATTCCTGCTCGGTCTCTCCTGGTCCTGTTCCTGGTCCCGTCTTGTCCCGGTTCTGGCTATCTCCGCTCCTGCTCCGGTTCTGGTCTGTCCTACCTTGTCCCGTCCTGCGCCCGCCCGCTCTGCCTCCTGCACCTTGCCCCCAGTTGTGACTATTACAATTGACTTTGAATCCCGCACCTTGTAAATAAAACACTGTAAATCTGTCCCGAGATCTGCATCCTTTGGTCCGCACCTACACCCACCGTTACGACAGAATGCTGAGTTGCATTTAAACAACACCATTCCTACTGTGAAGCATGGGGGTGGAAACATCATGCTTTGGGGCTGTTTTTCTAAAAAGGGACCAGGATGACTGATTCCTGTAAAAGAAAGAATGAATAGGACCATGTATCGTGAGAGTTTGAGTGAAAACCTCCTTCCATCAGCAAGGGCATTGAAGATGATCCAATGATGATCCCAAACACATCGCACGAGCAATAATGGAGTGGCTTTGTAAGAAGCATTTCAAGGTCCTGGAGTGGCCTAGCCAGTCTCCAGGTCTCAACCCCATAGAAAATATTTGGAGGGAGTTGAAAGTCCGTGTTGCCCAGCGACAGGCCCAAAACATCACTGTTCTAGAGGAGATCTGCAGGAGGAATGGGCCAAACTACAGCAACAGTGTGTGAAAACCTGTGGAGACTAACAGAAAACATTTGACCTCTGTCATTCCCAACAAAGGGAATATAACAAAGTATTGAGATGAGCTTTTGTTATTGACCAAATACTTATTTTCCACCATAATTTGTAAGTACTTTTTTTTTTTTTTTTAAATCAGGCAATATGAATTTCTGGAATTTTTTTCTCATTCTGTTTCTCATAGTTGAAGTGAACCTATGATGAAAATTACAGGCCTCTCATCATTTTAAAAGGGAGAATTTGTACAATTGGTGGCAGACAAAAAAATGTCCCCACTGCAAATTACTATTGACATTATTTAGTTATTGCTATAAGAAAGAATTATAATTGTTACTACTAAGAACAAATGGGCTCTCGTCTTCCTCCTCAATTCGTTCCTGTGCAGGTCCATGTGCACCTGGTCTACACAAGGAGGAAACATGGATGGGAGTCCACACTTTTTGAGTCATAACTGTGACTTTAAGTAAGCTCTCTAGACTTTTTTTAGTAAGACTTTTTTAATTATTGTTTTATTTTAGAGGCCTTGCAGTTCCAATCAATCCTATGTTTTGTGTTGTAATACGATAATTCAGTTTGAAATGCTAATTTTTTCAACAAATTCAAGAGTATTAAAATTTTGCCCATTTTTGGTGATTTGTTAATTAACTAATCGTTGCTATTCTACGTGACATTTGTTGCACTGTTACTCTTTTGTACATAATAAGAAACAGTGTGTTACAATAGAGTCTATTTTTAGTTTATTTTAACTTTATTTTTAAATTATTTTAAGCTATTATCTATTATCTTGTTTTATTGCATGTTACCATTTTCCTGCTGTTCTTGAACAGTGCGGTGCAATACTGGAATTTTCCCACTGTGGGTATAATAAAAGCATGTCTTATTTTAAAGTAGTTGATGGGTCATTGAATCAAAATGTAGCCTAAGATTAAATATATTTCATACTCCACATGGTTCATTGCACAAAAGATGAAATGCACTAATCAACACAACTTTTATTAGCAAAATCACAGAAACTGTGATGACTGTGTGGTTCACTGGGGCCACTGCCAGGGACAGACAGAGACTGCAGCGCATTGTGCCTCTGCTGAGAAGGTGATTGGCTGCTCCTTCCATCTCTACAGGACCTGTACGTCTCCAGGACTCGGGGGGGAGCAGGCCGTAGAGCAGCTGACACTTCTCACTCTGGACACGGACTATCTGAGCCACTTCCCTCTGGCAGGAGGCTACGGTCCATTGGGACCAGAACCTCTCGTCATAAGAACAGTTTCTTCCCCTCTGCTGTTTGTCTCATGAACACTTTATAATATCTGCACTAAACTGGACACTTTATATCACCAGTCACTTTAATAAGTCATGTTTGCACTGTTGTTCTGATGCTGCTGTTGTATATATTTTCTACCTTTAAGTATTTTATTTTATTTTTAAGCATATCTTTTTTTAACTTTCTGCATGCCCTTATTTGTATTTGTATTTATTCAGTGTGTTTTATGTTTTATGTTGCACTTTTTCACTGAAGTAAGTTCCTAGTTTGTGAACTGTGTTCACAAACGATGGCAGTAAAAGTCTTCTGCTTCTGAAACAAGCTGCATAATAATACGTTTAGGTTATTGTTTAAAAAAGTCACCTCCTCCACCTCTATACTTCTGTTTTCTATCACCAAAAATCCCATAATAGTCCACTGAGATTCCTGTTCGATCTTATCTTCTAGATTGTCCATCATCACATGAAACAAGATGGGGCTCAGTGTCTATCCTTGTTGTGTTCCCACCTCCACCTTAAACTCCTCTGTTTCATCTACAGCTCACCTTGGACAGAGGTCCAACTTCTCTGACACAAGACCTGCACCACCATGACACATTCATCTCCCACACAGCAGTTTTTTTCCATATCTTATAGAATTCTGAAATTTAAAAAGACACAGCAATTCCTTCTTACCTTCTCAGTCCCTTATGGACAATTCTTAAAAGTCAAGCTTTACACTTTGATGTAAATCCTGACTTACACGAGAGACAATCAAATATTAGTTTTATATAATTTCACATTTTCTTTACAAATTTTAACAAAAATTACAAAGCATCAGAATAATTTTCTCACAAACATTAAGTCTCATTCAGTGTTTCAGTCCACAATGTTAGTCAGGCATATTCCAAAATAACATTATTGACTTCTATAGACAACTTCCACCAAAAGAGGGCACTATACTACAAATACTGCCCACACAGAGGACACATGGTGAACTCCTCTTCATGTTGAAACTCAATGCAAATCATTTTAGAGAACTGTCATATTTCAAGATATCAGTTGTACTTAATTTATCCATCTAATCACCTTCTGTTTCACTTGGACAGGTGGATGCAAATTATGTTCCTACTTTCAAATGCACAAGCAGGTTAAGGGTCACATGGTCAGAAGATCCTATGTGTATTTTTAATGTGTGTTCACCTGCCCAGGGACTGCACATGGGAAACAGCAGGAGCTAAATCTGGTACAAATTCTCTTTTCTTTTGTGAGATTAATTAATTTGTACATGGTCCCTGACAAGTAAAGACTAATGAAAGAAATAAAATATTGAAAACATGACCAGAGCATCTATGGACTTTGTTAGAATGTGTGATTGCACTTTTGTTTAAAGTGACAGTGTCTGTTCTATATGAGCAGAAACACACCACAATAATTTGCACAAAATACTTTGATGTTGCATATTAATATATTGTATTTAACTTAATAAAAGAGACAAAACTCATTGATGAACACAAGCTTTATTAGCACAAACACAGTAACATGAAGCTGCATAGTCACATGTTTATTCCTGAGCCCTCCATCAGCTCAGTCAAACCCAGGGAGTGTCCCATAGAGCAGGTGAAGTGTGTCCTCATGTGGGCGTGTCTCACTGGGAGCAGGACAGTGACTCCAGGCTCTGAGTGACTGGGCTCTGTCCACTCCGATGGGCCTCACAGCTCACTGATGTGTCTCTCCACTGCTCTGTGGACAGCCTCAGGACGCTGATGTGGCTGTAGAGGCCGTCCCCTCTCATGACCCCCGGGCTGTGGGACCCCTCTGCGGAGGCCCCGCCCACTCTCCAGCCCAGCGTCCAATCAGAGGGGAAGCCCCCGCTGGCCACACACAGCAGCGTGGCACTGCCCCTCTGCAGCTCCTCTCTGGACGGGGGCAGGACGGTCAGGGCGGGCTGCTGTACTCCCACTGCACACAGACAGGGGGCAGCGCAACGTGTTAAAGCAATACATCAGAAAACAGTCACTGCACAAAATGATGAAGACTAGAGACATTTACATCTGTGTCTTTCACTTCCTGTTCACTGTAAGTCCGACCAATGAACCGTGGACAACTGCTGTTATACTGATAAAAACTGTTACAAGTAAAAGTCATGGAGATTTATGACACATAAAAATAATAATATATTGTTTATGTAAGAGCTTGAATTGGGCTGAGTTTAGGTCAACATGTTGTAATTTTCTGCTGTTTTCTTTTTTTTCTTTTTTTATGCAGACATATATCAAAGGAAAAAATACTTCTTATTCACTTTTTGTAAATATAATTAAACATAAACATGATTGAGTTCATAAAATGACTTTGGTGTTCAGTCAAAACCATTTCTTTCTTGTTTAAAACCTGAATTTAACTTTCAAAAATGAAACTAACAACACTCATAATAATATTCAGTCTATGTAAAATTCAGTAAATGAATCATATATATTTTATATTTCTCTAATCGACAATAAACAGCCTAATAATAATTGTATATTTTGAGATCATTGTTTCTTTAACACTGACCTATACAACTGTAACTATGGAATTAAATTAAAGACAAATATTCACAAATCTACAAACATAACCAAAATCCTGCTAAAATACCAGTAATAAAGTAGTCCTGATAAAGTATAAAGTAAAAAGTACTCACAGTCCACGATGACTTGTGTTCCTCCTCCGAACGTCCACCACAGTGATACAAAGTCATGAAGAGGCCGTACAAAAACCTCTGCTCTGTTCTCCTCCACACACTGCTCTCAGTTCACACTCACAACATTCACTCATGTTTTACTATTTGTGTCATTATATAATCCATGAATGCAACCTGTCCAGATTCAACTTTGAAACACTGAAAACATGAAGAAAAGTCTAAATATATCTATTTTTTGCATTAATATTACTTGGTGTAATTGATGAGTGTTTTCTCCAGACAACTCACTGTGAATAAAAAATGTGATGTGATATTTTGTATAATAGAATAAATAGTTAAGTAGTAAGTTTAATAATACATTGAAATGCTAATGTTGGCTTTAAGGTGCAGTACTTTTGGTTACTGATGTGACTAGTGTGACTGCTTCATACTTCATACTATACTTATGTCCGGCAAAAAAGTGTTTTTTCACCTGTGTGTGTTTAAAAATGATTCCAATAGGATGAATACATTTGGGTTCAGAGTACAGAGACAGTATTTCCATAGAGAGGAGGGTCACATGGTCAGCTGATCCTTCCCTGAGTTTTATAGTGAGCTGAAGACTGCAGGACTCACATGTGTCAGTGAACGCACCATGGCTCTGGGCTGCACCATCCTCATCTGGACACTGGCCTGCTGCTGCTTCACAGGTTCCACTCTCAGTGACATTGAACACAACACACTGCCTTTTCTCTCTGTGTTTCTTCTGATAAATGTATATTGTTTTTTACAGGATGCAGTGGTCAGGTCACAGTCACTCAGCCTCCAGTCCAGACGATTACTCCAGGATCCACAGTCACTCTCACATGTCAAACTAACAAAGATGTTCTTAGTAATTCTAATGGCCAGTACATGTTCTGGTATCAGCAGAAACCTGGTCAGTCTCCAAATCCTTTGATATACTGGGCAAATCGACGTGTCTCAGGAATTCCATCTCGGTTCAGTGGCAGTGGGAGCGGCAGAGACTTCTCTTTGACCATCACTGGAGCTCAGGCTGAAGATGCAGCAGTTTATCACTGTCAGAGTTTTCATTATATTAATAGCAGAAGGACATTCACACAGTGATTTATGGTCGTACAAAAACCTCCCTCAGTGAGTCCTTCAGAGTGAGACCAGAGCAGGAAACAACTGCAGCTGCTCAAGAGGAACAGACATCACTGATCTGTGTGGAGTTACACCAAACATTCACCTCTACATGATTTTATTTTTTATTTCTCTTTAGTTTAAATTAAATAAATAATTTAAATATTAATGCTTTTTAAAACTCATATTTAACATGCTTGTCCCAAATTCATAATCCCTGTCACATCCATCCATCCATTTTCTTCCGCTTATCCTGGGCCGGGTTGCGGGGGCAGCAGTCTAAGCAGGGACTCCCAAACTTCCTTCACCCCGGACACGTCCTCCAGCTCCTTCGGTGGGACCCCAAGGCGTTCCCAGGCCAGCCGAGAGACATAGTCCCTCCAGCGTGTCCTGGGTCTTCCCCGGGGCCTCCTCCCGGTGGGACATGCCCAGAACACCTCCCTAGGGAGGCGTCCAGGAGGCATCCTGAGCAGATGCCCGAGCCACCTCAGCTGGTTCCTCTCAACGTGTAGGAGCAGCGGCTCTACTCCGAGCTCCTCCCGTGTGACCGAGCTCCTCACCCTATCCCTAAGGGTGCGCCCGGCCACTCTGCGGAGGAAGCCCATTTCTGCCGCTTGTATCCGCGATCTTGTCCTTTCGGTCATTACCCAGAGCTCATGACCATAGGTGAGGGTAGGAACGTAGATTGACCGGTAAATCGAGAGCTTCGCCTTTGGGCTCAGCTCCTTCTTCACCACAACGGGCCGATACAGCGACCGCATCACTGCAGACGCTGCACCGATCCGCCTGTCAATCTCCCGCTCCATCCTTCCCTCACTCGTGAACAAGACCCCAAGATACTTGAACTCCTCCACTTGGGGCAGAGACTCACCACCCACCCGGAGAGAGCAAACCACCTTTTTTCCGGTCGAGAACCATGGCCTCGGATTTGAAGGAGCTGATTCTCATCCCAGCCGCTTCACACTCGGCTGCAAACTGCCCCAGTGCTGCAGGTCCTGGCTCGAAGAAGCATCAGGACAACATCATCTGCAAACAGCAGAGATGAAATCCTGTGGTTCTGTCCATAAATATAATGAACAGAACCGGTGACAAAGGGCAGCCCTGGCGGAGTCCAACATGCACCGGGAACAGGTGTCCCCCAATCCCTGTCACAAGTAAAAGAAAAACATCTGTCTCCACACCTTCTTAAACTTACCAAGTGACTCTAGAGATTCTAGTTTTAAGATTTTTGTAAATCGTTCCAAGACCATGGAGCTGAGTCAGAAAAGGCTGATTTTTCCAGCTCTGTGAGGCATCGAGGCACATTGAAAAATATTTGGGAGGAGAAATGATGTAGGATATATATTATTTACCCAGACAAAATTCTTCATAATTCACTTATTCACTTATTAATCTACTGCAACTATGAAATATGAAATGTATAGGCTCCAGTCATATATACAAATGTGCTGACATAAGTTTATGGGCTCCTTGTTATAATATCTGATTTCTCCTCATAGTTTAATAGCACCTGCTCTGTGAGGGATCAAATCTGGAATACCAAGTCATGATGTAAATATGATTTCATTTTGATTAGATCATTTTGAATTCAATAGCTGTAGACACGTTAAGTGACTTTATGACTTGACTTATGACTTCATTTATTTATTTCTAGACATTTCTGTCTTAAGGAAGCAAATCAAAATACACAAAAGTCTGAAAAGGAATAGACTGAAGCCTAAGCTTATGGCCCCTACCCCTTTTATGCTAAACATAAAGAGCTGCTGCATTCACAATCTACCCAGTAAAAAAAACATAATTCAGCATTCAATGTCACTGTATGAGTTTATAATTTTCTTTTTATACAAACTTTTGAAACGGCTCAAAGTTCTACAATCTTTGATATCTTCACTTCACTATCACTATCTCAATTTTTGAAGAGATAAATTGTGAGGTTCTATAATCTACCAAGTCCTTAAATTTCATTGCATTTTTTTGGATAAAAAAATCATTTTATTTCACAATTCTCATTGCTCGTTTTTTGACAGTGATAAGATGAATGGTATTTGTTTGACCTCCATGCTGTAGATCATTTAAGGAAGTATAGACAAACTATACAACATTTAAAACTGTTTTTTCATTCAAGCATTCTTTTGCTTTGATATCAATGTTAAAGATTTACATAATTTTGACTTTATAAATTGTACATGACTTTTTCAATTTAGCTTGTTTTGGATTATTATTCCTAAAAATGTTATCTGATTTATTTGCTCTATCGCTGTATTATTAATAATTAAATTTGTGCTCACATTTGTCTGAAGATTTGTAAATACTATGAATTTAATTTTCTTTAGATTTAAAGTGAATTTATTTGGGTCAATTAAGCTTTTCATCAATTTTAGTTCTTTTTTTACATCCTCAATTACTGTTTACAATTTATTACCACAATGTATTACATTTGAATCATCTACAAATAATATAAGGTGTAAAGCTTTTGGAACCAAACATATATGATTAATATAAAGAATAAAAAGCAAAGGACTCAACACTGACCCCTGGGGGCCTCCACAGGTCACTGTTTGGAGCTATGAATCAACTCCATTGATATGAACAAATTGTGATCTATTTTCTATAAAACTTTTGATCCAAGAGAAAGCCACACAACTGATTCCATATCTGTGCCATTTCCTGAGTGGATCATGACTGACTGTATCAAGAGCTTCAGTTAAATCTAGAAACACTCCAATTGTGTATTCTTTATTGTTTATTGCATTTGATTAAACATTAAAATATTCCAAGTGTTTTTGATGTCATTTTTGTTTTTTCTAAAATTGAACAATAACTTTCTTTTTTCCTTAATCTCATAATACAAATCTTAACTCTAATGTATTGTAGACTTTCATATGAAAATAAGCAGAGACATCACATTTCATACGGCTCATAGGACAAAAGACAGACCACTTCTTATCATGTAACACAAGCTTTATTACCTCTCCCTGCTCTGACCATAAGCCACACTCTACATCTAACTCTTATTGCAGTTGTCGGTGGGGTCCATGTTCAGGGCCCATGCAGCTCTAAGCACTGGCTCCTCTGCAGTGACTGGACCTGGGTGTGTCCGTGGTGGCTCACCCTGCAGGAGAACAGCTGTCCCTGCAGTTTAGAGGGAAATTCTACAGACAAATCCACAGCTCTGTCATGGGCTCACCGGTCTCTCCTATTATGGCCAATTTATACTTGGAACAATTTGAACACGGTGCATTGGCCTCATTTCCAGGCAATCCACCCACGCTTTGGTATCGATACGTAGATGACAATTGGACTAAAATGTAAATTTAAGATCTGGAGCCCTTTACTGCACATATTAATGCTGTGGATCCAAACATCAAGTTCACACGTGAAGAGGCCAAGGAGAACAAACTGTCCTTCTTAGATTGTGCAGTAACAATAGGAGAGGACCGGTGTCTCCAGGTAGAAGTCTTCAGGAAGTCCACACACACTGACCAATACCTGCTGTTTGAGTCACACCATCCACTGCAGCACAAACTCAGAGTTATCTGTACACTACAACACAGAGCTCAAGTGGTGCCAACAAACACAGAGACAAAAGTGAAGGAGGAACAACACGTGGAGAAAGTCCTCTCAGCTTGTGGATATCCAAAATGGGCCTTCAATAGATCTAAGAGAGCGAAAAAATAAACAGGAAAACAGTGAATCTGAACCCAGAAGGAAAGGTGTTACCATCCCTTACACAACAGTGTGTCTGAAAAACTAAAGAGAATTTTCAGACAGTTTGAAATTCCTGTATTTTTCAAACCTACAAACACTTTAAGACAAAAACTGGTTCACTCAAAGAACAAAACCCCAAACAACAAACAAAGTAATCTCCATAGTCTACTCCATTCAGTGCAGTGAAGAGTGCAGTGAGCGTTACACTGGAGAAACTAAACAGCCCCTCCATACGAGGATGAACCAACACCGTCACAAGAGCAGCTCAGGACCACAGTCTGCTGTTCATCTACATCTCAGAGACACTGACCACTCCTTTGAAGAGAGTGAGGTTCACATCTGAGCCAGAGAAAAGAAATGGTTTGAGAGGAGAGTTAACTTGTACAAACATCCACAGTGTCCTCGGTCACGTACTTCCTTTGTTTTGTCCGTTTCGTCATGTTTAAAATGCAAAACTGCTGCAAAACAGTGCGTAAAATTACTCATTACTAATTTTACGAGCGGATCTTTGCATCCAGTCTCCTCCTTTTACGCGCACAGCAAACTTCATCTGTTTACGGTAAACCACTGACTGTTCTGCTGCTCATTGGCTTTAAGGGGAAAACATCACTAAATGTGTGTAATACTGCTTGATTCTACAAGGGGGAGAGTGGAGCGTACTCCTTCAGTCATCTGTAGCTCTCATTCACTGTCCGCGGCTCCAGTAACCCACAACCCCCACCTTATTGGCCAACTTTGGTGTCAATCACAAGCTAACAAGTTTGTTTCACACTGAGGAACAAAGTTGGCGCTGTCAGAAGTTTATTATGCCAGAAATTGACAAAGGAAATGCAAAAAAGTGAAGGAGCAGATTTCACTTTCCTTCAACAGGAATGGGGGTCCGAGACATTGAAAAAGGTAGTTTCAGATGAAACTGGAGACAAAAGCTGTTTAAAGTTTCAGTGTAGTTAGCTCCTCCTTCAGACAGATATAAGACAGTGTCCAGCAGTAATCTGACCACAACTGAAGAACAAACGGCTTGGACGAGCAGCAAAACGTCTTCACTCCATGATTGTAATAGCTGATTTTTCACTTCTATGCAGTTGTATTTTTTAATAAATTGCCCCTTTTCTATATGAGTGATAATAAGTGATTACATTACAAAAAAAAACAGGTACAATTTGCTCCCGTATGTTCTGATATTTGAACTTAACAATTCTGGGCATGTTACACCACAACTCTTAACTCTGATGATTTCTTACATTTCAGAAACATATACAAGATTATAAAATACTACTTTAATATATTTTTACATTTTCTGTACAGATTATGCCAAATATTACAGTCATATTTTAGACTGAATCAAAACAGAATCACTGCCTCACAAACATTATGTCTTATTCAATGCTTCTATCCACAATGTCAGTAGAGCCTATTTCATCAAATATTATTGACTTGCTGTAGATATATTACACCAAAAGGGGGCACTATACTGCAAGAACTGACCACACAGAAGACAGAAGAGGGTTTGAAAATCCTCTCCTCCTCTTCATGTTGAAACTCAATGCAAATCATTTTAGAGAACTGACATATTTCAAGATATCAGTTGTACTTAATTTATCCATCTAATCACCTTCTGTTTCACTTGGACAGGTGGATGCAAATTATGTTCCTACTTTCAAATGCACAAGCAGGTTAAGGGTCACATGGTCAGCTGATCCTTCCCTGAGTTTTATAGTGAGCTGAAGACTGCAGGACTCACATGTGTCAGTGAACGCACCATGACTCTGGGCTGCACCATCCTCATCTGGACACTGGCCTGCTGCTGCTTCACAGGTTCCACTCTCAGTGACATTGAACACAACACACTGCCTTTTCTCTCTGTGTTTCTTCTGATAAATGTATATTGTATTTTACAGGATGCAGTGGTCAGGTCACAGTCACTCAGCCTCCAGTCCAGACGTTTACTCCAGGATCCACAGTCACTCTCACATGTAAAATTAACAGGGATGTTCACTCTAATAATCACATTTTCTGGTATCAGCAGAAACCTGGTCAGTCTCCAAAGCTCTGGATAAAATATGCTAGAGAACGTCTGTCAGAAACTCCATCTCGGTTCAGTGGCAGTGGGAGCGGCAGAGACTTCTCTTTGACCATCACTGGAGCTCAGGCTGAAGATGCAGCAGTTTATCACTGTCAGAGTCTTCATAACAACCCCTGGTTGTTCACACAGTGATTTATGGTCGTACAAAAACCTCCCTCAGTGAGTCCTTCAGAGTGAGACCAGAGCAGGAAACAACTGCAGCTGCTCAAGAGGAACAGACATCACTGATCTGTGTGGAGTTACACCAAACATTCACCTCGACAGTATTTTATTTTCTTTTTAGTCCTCTATCTGCCTATTAATGCTTTTTAAATCAAATCAAATCAAATCAAACTTTATTTATATAGCACTTTTCATACAAAAAAAAAGTAACACAAAGTGCTTTACAAACCATTAAAATCAGTCCCACCCACCAAACCCACCCAGCCACCCGACAGCCCAACAACCCAACCCTAATTTAACTCTAATTTAACATGGAAGTTACAAATTTATAATCCCTTTTACGATAAAACAAAAAAGATCAGTCACAACACTTCATGAATTAATCAAGTTACTCTAGAGATTCCAGTTTTAAGATCTTTTTGTAAATCGTTCCAAGACCATGGAGCTGAGTCAGAAAAGGCTGATTTTTCCAGCTCTGTGAGGCATCGAGGCACATTGAAAAATATTTGGGAGGAGAAATGATTTAGGATATATATTATTTACCAAGACTTACACAATTCTTCATAATTCACTTATTCACTTATTAATCTACTGCAACTATGAAATATTAAATGTTTAGGCTCCAATCATACACTGTGTGCACAATTATTAGGCAAGTTGTAGTTTTGAGGTGTAATTTTGTTATTGTACAATGAGCCTGCTCTTGGTCAATCCAAAATGTTAAACTCTGAAACCTGAAAATTCAAGTAGTAAAAGAAAAGAAGAAAAACTTTCTTCAGAGAATATCTACATGTTCACCGTCATTAGGCAACTATCAGTGTGCAGAATTATGATGCAACTAAATGAAAAATAAAGATATTCCCATCTCACTTTCACCTATTAAAGTGAGAATAACAAACTCAAAATTTACAAATAAACATTTCAGAAATTAACAAAAAAAAAAAACCCTCAGTGACCAATGTAGCCGCCCTCCTTTTCCATCACAGTCACAAGTTTTCCATTCACAGAGTCAGTCAGTCACTTGATCTGGTCAGAATCAACTTTTTGTGCAGCCACAGCCTCCCAGAGTTCAGAGAGGTTCTGTTTTCCTTCACTGTAAATGTCCTGCTTAAGAAGGGCCCACAAGTTCTCAACAGGGTTTAACTGAGGTGAAGAAGGGGCCATGTCATTAGTTTTTCATCTTTAAGGCCTTTACTGAGCAGCCACACGGTGCAGTACTTTGATGCACGTGATGGAGCGTTGTGCTGCATAAAAATCAAAGTCGTCGTGAAAGATGCAGATTTTTCCTGCACTGCTTGAAGAAAGTGTCTTCTAAAAATTGGCAGTAGGTCTGAGAGTTGATTTTGAGTCCATTTTCAACCCGAAAAGGTCCATCTAACTCATTTTTAATAACACCTGCCCATACCAGCGCCCCATCTCGTCGAAATGGAGCTTTGTGTCTGTGACTGATCCAACCACAGGCTCATCCATCTGTTGTGTCAAGAGTCTCATCTCATCAGTCCACAAAACCTTTGAAAAGTCTGTCTTCAGATATTTCTTGGCTCATTCTTGACGTTTCGACTTATGTGTCTTGTTCAGAGGTGGTCGTGTTTCAGTCTTTCTTACCTCGTCCATGTCTCTGAAAACTGAACACCTCGTACTTCTTGATGCTCCAGGTGGTTGCAGTTGTGGAAAATGGCAGCTCTGGAGGATAATGGGTCCCTGGTAGCTTCATCTTTGCTTCTTCTCAAATATTTGGCTGTTAATTTGTGTCTTTTCTTCTCGACATGTTTCTTGCGACCCTTTTGACTATTTGCAACAAAACGATTGATGGTTCTGTGATCACGCCCCAATATCTTAGATATTTCAAGAGTGCTGCTTCCCTCTGAAAGACATGGTACAATCTTTGCCTTTTCAGAATCAGTTAAATCTCTTTTTCGTAGTGATGTGATGTTCTGTATCGAGTCTCGCTTCATTTAGGTGAGGAGCTGAAAATGATGACGTCCAAAGCCTCGCTGCCCGGCTGTGCCATGTGACTGATTCAGGAAGTGGCTCAAATTTTGCTACGAGTCCATTCAAAATGTGGGTGTTTGATGGAGAGTTGCGGTCAGTGAGAGTTTGGACACAGTTTGGATAGAGTTTGGACAGAGTTAGAGATAATTTGGACAGAGTTTGGAGATTTAGGAGAGTGAGGAGAGAGAGTCTGGAGAGAATGGAGTCAGCGAAGACGAGAAGGATTTCCCCTGTGTGGGAACATTTTGATCTCATTTCTCCCAACAAGGTATGTACAGTAATATAAATAAAAAACAATGATGTGTCCCCTAAACCATAATCACTGGCCGTACCTCAACGTTACAAAAGCACAGTCATTGTCCATACCCCAACCTCAACCACCCTCGCCTCACTGTAAATGATCATTTCTATTTTCATCATGTCCAAATAATCATTTTCCACAGTGCCAGTGTATATATACACAGTAAATACCATCACTACAATATACATATTTTGTATACTTCTTTATTTTGATGACAGTTTTATTCTCAGACTTTCTGCAAAATGCCACACACTTCAAATTCGTGCCAACTGATATTTTTGCGTCCAGTAGAGGTCCTACTAGAGCAAATGAAGCATCAAGAAGTTTTGTGCTGGAGTGAAGCAACTGGATGAAAGGCTTTAATGCTTCAATGCTTCATGAAGCTTCCTCTGCCCTTTACTACTTTTTTGACCCATTTTTTGTGAGGAGAAGAATCTGCCTGATAATTATGCACACCTGGATATAGGGTGTTGATCTCCTTAGGCCACACCATAGGATGATATGATCAAAATAATCACTTAGACAGATGACAGAGGACAAGGAGGGGACAACTGGAAAAGCAGGACTGGACCAGAGCAGACTGTGACACTGGGACAAGTTAAATACTACAGGATATTCACTGTGACTTATCTTCAAAAATCACTTATATGTGGATTAATCTAACACAGTAACACAATTTGAGAGGATTTTTGCCACTCCTCAGATGCCTGTTCTCCCGCTCATTCCTGCTCTTGCCTCTGCTCCTGCCTCAAAGTTCACCCTTTGTCTTCGCCTCCTGTCCCGTCTGGGTTCCCGGCTCGTCTCCCGTCCTCCGCCTTGGCTCCCACCTGTTGGATTATTCCTGCTCGGTCTCTCCTGGTCCTGTTCCTGGTCCCGTCTTGTCCCGGTTCTGGCTATCTCCGCTCCTGCTCCGGTTCTGGTCTGTCCTACCTTGTCCCGTCCTGCGCCCGCCCGCTCTGCCTCCTGCACCTTGCCCCCAGTTGTGACTATTACAATTGACTTTGAATCCCGCACCTTGTAAATAAAACACTGTAAATCTGTCCCGAGATCTGCATCCTTTGGTCCGCACCTACACCCACCGTTACGACAGAATGTTGAGTTGCATTTAAACAACACCATACCTACTGTCAAGCATGGGGGTGGAAACATCATGCTTTGGGGCTGTTTTTCTAAAAAGGAACCAGGATGACTGATTTGTGTAAAGGAAAGAATGAATAGGACCATGTATCGTGAGAGTTTGAGTGAAAACCTCCTTCCATCAGCAAGGGCATTGAAGATGATCCAATGATGATCCCAAACACACCGCACGGGCAAATAAGGAGTGGTTTCGTAAGAAGCATTTCAAGGTCCTGGAGTGGCCTAGCCAGTCTCCAGGTCTCAACCCCAAAGAAAATATTTGGAGGGAGTTGAAAGTCCGTGTTGCCCAGCGACAGGCCCAAAACATCACTGCTCTAGAGGAGATCTGCAGGAGGAATGGGCCAAACTACAGCAACAGTGTGTGAAAACCTGTGGAGACTTACAGAAAACATTTGACCTCTGTCATTCCCAACAAAGGGAATATAACAAAGTATTGAGATGAGCTTTTGTTATTGACCAAATACGTATTTTTTTCTCATTCTGTCTCTCATAGTTGAAGTGAACCTATGATGAAAATTACAGGCCTCTCATCTTTTTAAAAGGGAGAATTTGTACAATTGGTGGCTGACTAAAATATTTTTTGCCCCACTGTAAATGACGTTTAACATTATTTAGTTATTGCTATAAGAAAATTATAATTGTTACTACTAAGAACAAATGGGCTCTCGTCTTCCTCCTCCATTCGTTCCTGTGCAGGTCCATGTGCACCTGGTCTACACAAGGAGGAAACTTGGCTCAGAGTTTATACTTTTTGGGTCATAATTGTAACTTTAATTAAGCTCTCTAAAGACTTTTATTAAATTTTATTTTGCAGGCCTTGCAATGCCAATCGAACCTATGTTTTGTGTTGTAATTCAATAATTCAGTTTGAAATGCAACAGATTAAACAGATTCAAGAGAATTAAAATTTTTGGTGATTTGTTAATTGTTGCTATTCTATGTGACATTTTAAAGTAGTTGCATTTACAGAATGTTATAACCTCCAGTCACTGAATCAAAATGTAGATTTCATGCTCCACATGGTTCACTGGACAAGAGATGATCAACACAACACAAACTTTATTAGAAAAATCACTGAAACAAGAAGCTGCACAGTCACATGTTTAGGTTATTGTCTAAAAATGTCACCTCTTCCACTTCTATACTTCTGTTTTCTATCACCAACAATCCCATAATACTCCACTGAGATTCCTGTTCAATCTTATCTTTTAGATCATCACATGAAACAAGACGGGGCTCAGTGTCTATCCTTGTTGTGTTCACACCTCCACCTTAAACTCCTCTGTTTCATCTACAGCTCACCTTGGACAGAGGTCCAACTTCTCTGACACAAGACCTGCACCACCATGACACATTCATCTCCCACACAACAGTTTTTTTCCCCATATCTTACAGACTACTGAAATTTATGAAGACACAGCAATTCCTTCTTACCTGCTCTGTCTCTTATGGGAAATTTAAAAAAAAATCTAGCTTTGCACTTTGATGTAAATCCTGACTTACACTGGAGACATTTATATGAGACAATCAAATGTAAATTTTATATATTTTCACAATTTCTGTACAAAAGTTGCCTAAAACTACAGTCATAGATGACAAAACATCAGAATAATTTTCTCACAAACATTAAGTCTTATTCAGTGTTTCAGTCCACAATGTTAGTCAGGCATATTCCAAAACACATTATTGACTTCTATAGACAACTTCCACCAAAAGAGGGCACTATACTACAAATACTGCCCACACAGAGGACACATGGTGAACTCCTCTTCATGTTGAAACTCAATGCAAATCATTTTAGAGAACTGTCATATTTCAAGATATCAGTTGTACTTAATTTATCCATCTAATCACCTTCTGTTTCACTTGGACAGGTGGATGCAAATTATGTTCCTACTTTCAAATGCACAAGCAGGTTAAGGGTCACATGGTCAGAAGATCCTTCCCTGAGTTTTATAGTGAGCTGAAGACTGCAGGACTCACATGTGTCAGTGAACGCACCATGGCTCTGGGCTGCACCATCCTCATCTGGACACTGGCCTGCTGCTGCTTCACAGGTTCCACTCTCAGTGACATTGAACACAACACACTGCCTTTTCTCTCTGTGTTTCTTCTGATAAATGTATATTGTTTTTTACAGGATGCAGTGGTCAGGTCACAGTCACTCAGCCTCCAGTCCAGACGTTTACTCCAGGATCCACAGTCACTCTCACATGTCAAACTAACAGAGATGTTTATAGTAATAATCGCATGTTCTGGTATCAGCAGAAACCTGGTCAGTCTCCAAAGCTCTGGATAAAATTTGCTACAGAACGTCTGTCAGAAACTCCATCTCGGTTCAGTGGCAGTGGGAGCCACAGTGACTTCTCTTTGACCATCACTGGAGCTCAGGCTGAAGATGTAGCAGTTTATCACTGTCAGAGTTATCATTATATTAATAGCAGAGATGTGTTCACACAGTGATTTATGGCCGTACAAAAACCTCCCTCAGTGAGTCCTTCAGAGTGAGACCAGAGCAGGAAACAACTGCAGCTGCTCAAGAGGAACAGACTCACATCATAGTAGAGCAGTGAACACTCTTTACTGCTCTGAACCAAAAATCATGCACCAACAGCATTTTTCTAATTTTTACACATGGAGAATATTTCGCCTCTTCTCCTTCTGTTCTGTTATTTTATTTCACCATCAACCCCATTGTTATATCTCTAAACATAATAGTCCATTGAGATCATTGTCTGACCTCATCTGTTTGTCCATCACCACAGTTCACATCTCCACCTTAAACTCCTCTGTTCCACCTCCACCTCACCTCTGTCCAACAGCTGTCATACAGGCCCTGCACCACCATGACACACTCCTCTGACACACAACTGATTTTTTCCCCGTCTCCCTCATAAAGGACACAGAAATTTAGGAAGTTAGCAAGCTCTTCCTTCTTCTGTGCCTCTTATAACAAACTCTACAACAGTCCAGTTTGTAGTTTGATGTAAATCATTGCTTATATTCAAGAGATGTTTAAAAGACAATCAAATATTAATTTTATATATTTACACAACATTTGTACAGATTGTGACAAACATTACAGTCATATTTTAGACTGAAGTGACAAAGCATCAGAATCACCACCTCACAAACATTTTGTCTTATTTAACACTTCTGTCCACACTGTCAGTAGAGCCTGTTTCATCAGATATTAATGACTTACTGTTGATAAATTCCATCAAAAGGGGGCACTATACTGCAAGAACTGACCACAAAGAACACAGAGGGTCCAGAGAGTTACTCCAGGATCCAGTCACTGTATTGTGTAAAACTAACAGAGATGCCTCATTATGGCATTATCAGTGTTAAATTAATTAAATTAATTAATTAAAAAGAGCAGAAAGTAGAGTAATATTATGTTATCTGCTCCCATCCATCCATCCATTTTCTTCTGCTTATCCGGGGCCGGGTCGGGGGGGCAGCAGTCTAAGCAGGGACTCCCAGACTTCCCTCACCCCAGACACGTCCTCCAGCTCCTCCGGTGGGACCCCAAGGCGTTCCCAGGCCAGCCGAGAGACATAGTCCCTCCAGCGTGTCCTGGGTCTTCCACGGGGCCTCCTCCCGGTGGGACATGCCCAGAACACCTCCCTAGGGAGGCGTCCAGGAGGCATCCTGAGCAGATGCCCGAGCCACCTCAGCTGGCTCCTCTCAATGTGTAGGAGCAGCGGCTCTACTCCGAGCTCCTCCCGTGTGACCGAGCTCCTCACCCTATCCCTAAGGGTGCGCCCGGCCACTCTGCGGAGGAAGCCCATTTCAGCCACTTGTATCCGCGATCTTGTCCTTTCGGTCATTACCCAGAGCTCATGACCATAGGTGAGGGTAGGAACGTAGATTGACCGGTAAATCGAGAGCTTTGCCTTCCCGCTCAGCTCCTTCTTTACCACAATCTGCTCCCTTTTCCAGACAATACTTTAATAATAATTGGTTTAACTGTCCATCTCTAAATCTACACAGACTACATACAGCAATACAAAGACACACTAAACTCCGCCCGCTCCAAATATTACTCCAACCTCATCCACCCCGGCTCCAATAACCCCAAAGCTTTCTTTTCCACAATAAACACACTCCTAAAACCCAACTACAACACCTCATCTTCCTTCACCACTGACAAATGCAATCAATTTCAATCCTTCTTTCAGTCCAAAATAGATTCCATTTACAGTTCAATAGACCTCTCCTCCTCCCACACTGCTCCACCTGATCCTCCTCCGCCCCATCAACAGCTCTCTCACTTCACACCCATTTCCCCTGCTCACCTGACAAAACTTTTTTCCGGTATTAAAACTTCTACGTGCTCCCTGGATCCCATTCCCTCTCCTCTCATCAAAGCCTGTCTTCCTGCACTCTCTCCACTGATCACCCAAATCATAAACTCCTCCCTCTCCTCTGGTTCTGTCCCACAGTCTCTCAAGCTGGCTGCCATCACCCCCATCCTCAAAAAACCCAACCTTGACCCTGATAACTGTGCAAATTTCCATCCCATATCCAACCTCCCCTTTCTGTCTAAAATCCTCGAATGTGTCGTCGCCGCCCAACTTCAAACCCACCTCACCTCCAACAGTCTTTATGAACCCTTCCAGTCCGGCTTCCGTCCCAAACACAGCACCGAAACAGCTCTGCTCAAAGTCACGAATGACCTCCTCCTCTCCTCCGACTCTGGCCACCTCTCCATCCTCATCCTCTTGGACCTCACTGCAGCCTTCGACACAATCAGCCACTCCATCCTCCTGTCCCGCCTCAAAAACTCACTCAGCATCACCGGCTCTGCTCTCCTCTGGCTCCAGTCCTACCTCACAAATCGGCAACAGTTCATCCACTTCAACCATTGCTCCTCTTCCATAGCCCCCCTGCAGCAGGGAGTCCCCCAAGGTTCGGTACTTGGTCCTCTCCTCTTCATTCTCTACATCCTCACCCTCGGCAACATCATTCGTCGTCACGGTCTCCGTTTTCACTGCTACGCTGACGACATCCAACTTTACATCTCCACAACATCCATCAACCCCACAATCCACTCCACTCTCACTTACTGTCTAACAGACATCAAAAACTGGATGAATCACAACTTCCTCAAACTAAACAGCGACAAAACAGACTTCATCATCATCGGTCCACACAACATCGCCAAATCCTCACAACACTTCACCCTGCACTTTGACAACACCACACTCTCTCCATCCTCACTCATCCGCAACCTCGGTGTGCTCCTCGACCCCACTCTTTCATTTGAACCCCACGTCAAGCACATAACCCGGACTGCATTCTTTCACCTCAAAAACATAGCCCGTCTCCGCCCATCACTCACCTTCTCTGCCGCTGAAACTCTCATCCACATTCATCACATCCAGAATCGACTACTGCAATAGCATCCTCTACGGTACACCATCCAAAACCCTGAACAGACGACAGTACATTCAGAACTCCGCTGCCCTGCTCCTCACCCACACCCGCTCACGTGAACACATCACTCCTGTCCTCCACAAGCTCCACTGGCTCCCCGTCCCTCAGCGCATCCACTTCAAAATCCTTCTCATCACATTCAAATCTCTCCACAACCTGGCCCCTCCTCACAGACCTGCTCCACCACCACACTCCATCTCGCTCCCTCCGCTCCTCCAGCTCCAACCTCCTGTCCCAGCCCTGTAGGACCAAGCTCTGAACCTGGGGGGACAGAGCCTTCTCCATCGCTGCCCCCACCCTCTGGAACTCACTGCCCAAACCCCTCCGTGACCTCTGACCTCCCCACCTTCAAAAAAGAACTCAGAACTCACCTGTTCAAAATTGCTTTTAATGTTTGATTTTATGTTGTAAATTTTGTGATATTTTATTCTTGTATGTATTGTGAAGCGACTTGGAGTATCTTGAAAAGCGCTATATAAATAAAATGTATTATTATTATTATTATTATTATTATTACATGGGAAATAGCAGGAGCTAAATCTGGTACAAATTCTCTTTTCTTTTGTGAGATTAATTAATTTGTACATGGTCCCTGACAAATAAAGACTAATGAAAGAAATAAAATATTGAAAACATGACCAGAGCGTCTATGGACTTTGTTAGAATGTGTGATTGCACTTTTGTTTAAAGTGACAGTGTCTGTTCTATATGAGCAGAAACACACCACAATAATTTGCACAAAATACTTTGATGTTGCATATTAATATATTGTATTTAACTTAATAAAAGAGACAAAACTCATTGATGAACACAAGCTTTATTAGCACAAACACAGTAACATGAAGCTGCATAGTCACATGTTTATTCCTGAGCCCTCCATCAGCTCAGTCAAACCCAGGGAGTGTCCCATAGAGCAGGTGAAGTGTGTCCTCATGTGGGCGTGTCTCACTGGGAGCAGGACAGTGACTCCAGGCTCTGAGTGACTGGGCTCTGTCCACTCCGATGGGCCTCACAGCTCACTGATGTGTCTCTCCACTGCTCTGTGGACAGCCTCAGGACGCTGATGTGGCTGTAGAGGCCGTCCCCTCTCATGACCCCCGGGCTGTGGGACCCCTCTGCGGAGGCCCCGCCCACTCTCCAGCCCAGCGTCCAATCAGAGGGGAAGCCCCCGCTGGCCACACACAGCAGCGTGGCACTGCCCCTCTGCAGCTCCTCTCTGGACGGGGGCAGGACGGTCAGGGCGGGCTGCTGTACTCCCACTGCACACAGACAGGGGGCAGCGCAACGTGTTAAAGCAATACATCAGAAAACAGTCACTGCACAAAATGATGAAGACTAGAGACATTTACATCTGTGTCTTTCACTTCCTGTTCACTGTAAGTCCGACCAATGAACCGTGGACAACTGCTGTTATACTGATAAAAACTGTTACAAGTAAAAGTCATGGAGATTTATGACACATAAAAATAATAATATATTGTTTATGTAAGAGCTTAAATTGGGCTGAATTTAGGTCAACATGTTGTAATTTTCTACTGTTTTTTTTTTTTTTTTAGTTTTTTTTTTATGCAGACATATATCAAAGGAAAAAAATACTTCTTATTCACTTTTTGTAAATATAATTAAACATAAACATGATTGAGTTCATAAATGGATTTTGGTGTTAAGTTAAAACTATTTCTTTCTTGTTTAAAACCTGAATTTAACTTTCAAAAAAGAAACTAACAACACTCATAATAATAATAATCAGTAAAATAATATTCAGTAAATGAATCATATATATTTTATATTTCTCTAATCAACAATAAACAGCCTAATAATAATTGTATATTTTGAGATCATTGTTTCTTTAACACTGACCTATACAACTGTAACTATGGAATTAAATTAAAGACAAATATTCACAAATCTACAAACATAACCAAAATCCTGCTAAAATACCAGTAATAAAGTAGTCCTGATAAAGTATAAAGTAAAAAGTACTCACAGTCCACGATGACTTGTGTTCCTCCTCCGAACGTCCACCACAGTGATACAAAGTCATGAAGAGGCCGTACAAAAACCTCTGCTCTGTTCTCCTCCACACACTGCTCTCAGTTCACACTCACAACATTCACTCATGTTTTACTATTTGTGTCATTATATAATCCATGAATGCAACCTGTCCAGATTCAACTTTGAAACACTGAAAACATGAAGAAAAGTCTAAATATATCTATTTTTTGCATTAATATTACTTGGTGTAATTGATGAGTGTTTTCTCCAGACAACTCACTGTGAATAAAAAATGTGATATTTTGTATAATAGAATAAATAGTTAAGTAGTAAGTTTAATAATACATTGAAATGCTAATGTTGGCTTTAAGGTGCAGTACTTTTGGTTACTGATGTGACTAGTGTGACTGCTTCATACTTCATACTATACTTATGTCCGGCAAAAAAGTGTTTTTTCACCTGTGTGTGTTTAAAAATGATTCCAATAGGATGAATACATTTGGGTTCAGAGTACAGAGACAGTATTTCCATAGAGAGGAGGGTCACATGGTCAGCTGATCCTTCCCTGAGTTTTATAGTGAGCTGAAGACTGCAGGACTCACATGTGTCAGTGAACGCACCATGGCTCTGGGCTGCACCATCCTCATCTGGACACTGGCCTGCTGCTGCTTCACAGGTTCCACTCTCAGTGACATTGAACACAACACACTGCCTTTTCTCTCTGTGTTTCTTCTGATAAATGTATATTGTTTTTTACAGGATGCAGTGGTCAGGTCACAGTCACTCAGCCTCCAGTCCAGACGTTTACTCCAGGATCCACAGTCACTCTCACATGTCAAACTAACAGAGATGTTTATAGAAATAATCGCATGCACTGGTATCAGCAGAAACCTGGTCAGTCTCCAAAGCTCTGGATAAAACTTGCTACACAACGTCTGTCAGAAACTCCATCTCGGTTCAGTGGCAGTGGGAGCGGCAGAGACTTCTCTTTGACCATCACTGGAGCTCAGGCTGAAGATGCAGCAGTTTATCACTGTCAGAGTCTTCATTATATTAATAACGGTTATGTGTTCACACAGTGATTTATGGTCGTACAAAAACCTCCCTCAGTGAGTCCTTCAGAGTGAGACCAGAGCAGGAAACAACTGCAGCTGCTCAAGAGGAACAGACTCACATCATAGTAGAGCAGTGAACACTCTTTACTGCTCTGAACTAAAAATCATGCACCAACAGCATTTTTCTCATTTTTACACATGGAGAATATTTTGCCTCTTCTCCTTCTGTTCTGTTATTTTATTTCACCAACAATCCCACTGTTATATCTCTAAACATAATAGTCCATTCACATTGTTGTCTGACCTCATCTGTTTGTCCATCACCACAGTTCACACCTCCACCTTAAACTCCTCTGTTCCACCTCCACCTCACCTCTGTCCAACAGCTGTCATACAGGCCCTGCACCACCATGACACACTCCTCTGACACACAACTGACTTTTTCCTTCTCCGTCATAAAGGATACAGAAATTTAGGAAGATAATAAGCTCTTCTTTTGTGTCCCTTATCACAAACTCTACAACAGTCCAGTCTGGATCTTTCACATAAACCTTTGTCTACATTTACAGAGATGTATAAAAGACAATCAAATATAAGTTTTATATATTTTTGCATTTTCAGTAGAGACTGTGCCAAACATTACAGTCACATTTTAGCTTTGTGTGACCAAGCATCAGAATCACAAACATTATCTTATGTTATTTTTTTATTTTTTTATTTTTTAACATTAAAAATCAATCCTTTTAACTGAAAACAATGTTTTGATTTACACAATAATACATTGTATCATCAGCAAAAAAAATTTCCCAAGATCAAATACATTTTACAAAATCCTCCATTTATAAAACAATTTCAGCCCAAAAATCGAGCCTTGAGACACACACATTTGAAATCATACCTCTGTGATTCTGTGTCATTTTTTGTGTATATTGTTTTCTGTTTTCTAAACATCTCATTATCCACTGATGAACCACCCCTCAAATGTCATACTTGCTCATTTTTTAAGTCAACGTGAATGAAATATTACAATGAAGCCTTTTTGTAGATCAATGAAAAAACACATATTCAGACTAACTTCAGCTGCTATTTTTGTGGTTAGTTTCATTATTCCCATTGACATTGAATATTCTGTCTTAAATCCAAACTGACCATCACACAAGATTTTTTGTTTAAAAAAAAAAAAAAATCTAATCTTGTTGTAAACACCTCCAATATTTGTGAAAACTGTGGAAACTATGAGACTGGTCTATAGTTTGAAAAACTGTGTTCATCACCATTTTTATAAAGAGGTACTTGGTTCATTGGACAAACGACAAAATGCACTGATCAACACAAACTTTATGAGCACAAATCACAGAAACAAGAAGCTGCATAGTCACATTTTAGGTTATTGTCTAAAAATGTCACCTCCTCCACTTCTATACTGTAATTTTATATCACAGACAATCATATAATAGTCCATTGAGGTTCCTGTTCGATCTCACCTTTGAGATTGTTCATCATCACATGAAACAAGATGGGGCTCAGTGGGTGTCCTTGTCACGTCCCCATCTCCACCTTAAACTCCTCTGTTCCACTTCCACCTCACCTCTGTCCAACTGCTCCCATACAGGCCCTGCACCACCATGACACACTCCTCTGACACACAACCCCCCACATTTCCAGTGAACATTACATTATTACACTGTTGTTAAGTTAGATTTAACTCTTTAAAGGATGTTAGCATTAGCACTGAGACACAGAGACCTAACTTGAACAGAAGTGTCACAGCAACTCACAGTCCTGTCCTTGAGTCCGACCAACAATGTATTTTATTGTTTTGTATGTGTGTGCAACTCACTGGTATTCACCGTTATTAACTTTAGTATTAGAACGTCGAGATAAACGTGTAATAGTAAACACATTACTGAATATGAATAAACTTACACAGCAAGATGAATTCTCACAATGTTTGTCAGTTCACAAACTCACGAGAGTCCATCCTGACATGTCCCCGCTGGTGCGATCGGGCCTGAAAGGGGTTTGCTGCATCAATCACAGAAAAGCATTGAGGTTTTTGTGGAAGCCAAAGGTGAAGCACTCAAGAATACAAAACCAACAGGACGATGCCAATGGATGAATTTCAGCCTATTTATTAAAAAACATGGACTATTTAGTTTGTGAAAAACTTGCAGAATGAAAACAATTTGTGGGATGCACATCCAGGGCACGAAGCTCCCGTTCCACCACATCCCAAAGATGCTCTATCGGGTTGAGATCTGGTGACTGTGGGGGCCATTGTAGTTCAGTGAACTCATTGTCATGTTCAAGAAACGAATTTTAAATGATTCGAGCTTTATGACATGGTGCATTATCCTGCTGGAAGTAGCCATCAGAGGATGGTACATGGTGGTCATGAAGGGATGGAAATGGTCAGAAACAATGTTCAGGTAGCCCGTGGCATTTAAACGATGCCCGATTGGCACTAAGGGACCTAAAGTGTGCCAAGAAAACATCCCCCACACCATTACACCACCACCACCAGCCTGCACAGTGGTAACAAGGCATGATGGATCCATGTTCTCATTCTGTTTACGCCAAATTCTGACTGTACCATTTGAATGTCTCAACAGAAATCGAGACTCATCAGACTAGGCAACATTTTTCCAGTCTTCAACTGTCCAATTTTGGTGAGCTCGTGCAAATTGTAGCCTCTTTTTCCTATTTGTAGTGGAGATGAGTGGTACCCAGTGGGGTCTTCTGCTGATGTAGCCCATCCGCCTCAAGGTTGTGCATGTTGTGGCTTCACAAATGCTTTGCTGCATTCCTCGGTTGTAACGAGTGTTTATTTCAGTCAACTTTGCTCTTCTATCAGCTTGAATCACTTGACCGATTCTCCTCTGACCTCTAGTATCAACAAGGCATTTTCGCCCACAGGACTGCCACATACTGGATGTTTTTCCCTTTTCACTCCGTTCTTTGTAAACCCTAGAAATGGTTGTGCGTGAAAATCCCAGTAAATGAGCAGATTGTGAAATACTCAGACTGGCCCGTCTGGCACCAACAACCACGCCACGCTCAAAACTGCTTAAATCACCTTTCTTTCCCCTTCTGACATTCAGTTTGGAGTTCAGGAGATTGTCTTAACCAGGACCACACCCCTAAATGCATTGAAGCAACTGCCATGTGACTGGTTGATTAGATAAATGCATTAAGGAGAAATTGAACAGGTGTTCCTAATAATCCTTTAGGTGAGTGTAGTTCATTGCACCAAAGATGAAATGCACTGACCAACACAAGCTTTATTAGCAAAATCACAGAAACAAGAAGCTGCACAGTCACATGTTTAGGTTATTGTCTAAAAATGTCACCTCTTCCACTTCTATACTTCTGTTTTCTATCACCAACAATCCCATAATACTCCACTGAGATTCCTGTTCAATCTTATCTTTTAGATCGTCACATGAAACAAGATGGGGCTCAGTGTCTATCCTTGTTGTGTTCCCACCTCCACCTTAAACTCCTCTGTTTCATCTACAGCTCACCTTGGACAGAGGTCCAACTTCTCTGACACAAGACCTGCACCACCATGACACATTCATCTCCCACACAACAGTTTTCCCCCCATATTTACAGACTACTGAAATTTATGAAGACACAGCAATTCCTTCTTAACTACTCAGTCTCTTATGGGAAATTTTAAAAAATCAAGCTTTGCACGTTGATGTAAATCCTGACTTACACTAGAGACATTTATATGACACAATCAAATATTAGTTTGATATATTTTCACATTTTCTGTAAATATTTTGCCAAAAACTACAGTCATAGATGACAAAGAATCAGAATAATTTTCTTACAAACATTTAGTCTCATTCAATGTTTCAGTCCACAATGTTAGTCAGGCATATTCCAAAACACATTATTGACTTCTATAGACAACTTCCACCAAAAGAGGGCACTATACTACAAATACTGCCCACACAGAGGACACATGGTGAACTCCTCTTCATGTTGAAACTCAATGCAAATCATTTTAGAGAACTGTCATATTTCAAGATATCAGTTGTACTTAATTTATCCATCTAATCACCTTCTGTTTCACTTGGACAGGTGGATGCAAATTATGTTCCTACTTTCAAATGCACAAGCAGGTTAAGGGTCACATGGTCAGAAGATCCTATGTGTATTTTTAATGTGTGTTCACCTGCCCAGGGACTGCACATGGGAAACAGCAGGAGCTAAATCTGGTACAAATTCTCTTTTCTTTTGTGAGATTAATTAATTTGTACATGGTTCCTGACAAGTAAAGACTAATGAAAGAAATAAAATATTGAAAACACGACCAGAGCGTCTATGGACTTTGTTAGAATGTGTGATTGCACTTTTGTTTAAAGTGACAGTGTCTGTTCTATATGAGCAGAAACACACCACAATAATTTGCACAAAATACTTTGATGTTCCATATTAATATATTGTATTTAACTTAATAAAAGAGACAAAACTCATTGATGAACACAAGCTTTATTAGCACAAACACAGTAACATGAAGCTGCATAGTCACATGTTTATTCCTGAGCCCTCCATCAGCTCAGTCAAACCCAGGGAGTGTCCCATAGAGCAGGTAAAGTGTGTCCTCATGTGGGCGTGTCTCACTGGGAGCAGGACAGTGACTCCAGGCTCTGAGTGACTGGGCTCTGTCCACTCCGATGGGCCTCACAGCTCACTGATGTGTCTCTCCACTGCTCTGTGGACAGCCTCAGGACGCTGATGTGGCTGTAGAGGCCGTCCCCTCTCATGACCCCCGGGCTGTGGGACCCCTCTGCGGAGGCCCCGCCCACTCTCCAGCCCAGCGTCCAATCAGAGGGGAAGCCCCCGCTGGCCACACACAGCAGCGTGGCACTGCCCCTCTGCAGCTCCTCTCTGGACGGGGGCAGGACGGTCAGGGCGGGCTGCTGTACTCCCACTGCACACAGACAGGGGGCAGCGCAACGTGTTAAAGCAATACATCAGAAAACAGTCACTGCACAAAATGATGAAGACTAGAGACATTTACATCTGTGTCTTTCACTTCCTGTTCACTGTAAGTCCGACCAATGAACCGTGGACAACTGCTGTTATACTGATAAAAACTGTTACAAGTAAAAGTCATGGAGATTTATGACACATAAAAATAATAATATATTGTTTATGTAAGAGCTTGAATTGGGCTGATTTTAGGTCAACATGTTGTAATTTTCTACTGTTTTTTTTAAGTTGTTTTTTTTTTAATGCAGACATATATCAAAGGAAAAAATACTTCTTATTCACTTTTTGTAAATATAATTAAACATAAACATGATTGAGTTCATAAATGGACTTTGGTAAGTTAAAACCATTTCTTTCTTGATTAAAACCTGAATTTATCTTTCAAAAATGAAACTAACAACACTCATAATAATAATCAGTTTATGTAAAATTCAGTAAATGAATCATATATATTTTATATTTCTTTAATCAACAATAAACAGCCTAATAATAATTGTATATTTTGAGATCATTGTTTCTTTAACACTGACCTATACAACTGTAACTATGGAATTAAATTAAAGACAAATATTCACAAATCTACAAACATAACCAAAATCCTGCTAAAATACCAGTAATAAAGTAGTCCTGATAAAGTATAAAGTAAAAAGTACTCACAGTCCACGATGACTTGTGTTCCTCCTCCGAACGTCCACCACAGTGATACAAAGTCATGAAGAGGCCGTACAAAAACCTCTGCTCTGTTCTCCTCCACACACTGCTCTCAGTTCACACTCACAACATTCACTCATGTTTTACTATTTGTGTCATTATATAATCCATGAATGCAACCTGTCCAGATTCAACTTTGAAACACTGAAAACATGAAGAAAAGTCTAAATATATCTATTTTTTGCATTAATATTACTTGGTGTAATTGATGAGTGTTTTCTCCAGACAACTCACTGTGAATAAAAAATGTGATGTGATATTTTGTATAATAGAATAAATAGTTAAGTAGTAAGTTTAATAATACATTGAAATGCTAATGTTGGCTTTAAGGTGCAGTACTTTTGGTTACTGATGTGACTAGTGTGACTGCTTCATACTTCATACTATACTTATGTCCGGCAAAAAAGTGTTTTTTCACCTGTGTGTGTTTAAAAATGATTCCAATAGGATGAATACATTTGGGTTCAGAGTACAGAGACAGTATTTCCATAGAGAGGAGGGTCACATGGTCAGAAGATCCTTCCCTGAGTTTTATAGTGAGCTGAAGACTGCAGGACTCACATGTGTCAGTGAACGCACCATGGCTCTGGGCTGCACCATCCTCATCTGGACACTGGCCTGCTGCTGCTTCACAGGTTCCACTCTCAGTGACATTGAACACAACACACTGCCTTTTCTCTCTGTGTTTCTTCTGATAAATGTATATTGTTTTTTACAGGATGCAGTGGTCAGGTCACAGTCACTCAGCCTCCAGTCCAGACGTTTACTCCAGGATCCACAGTCACTCTCACATGTAAAATTAACAAAGATGTTCTTAGTTATTCTAATGGCCAGTACATGTTCTGGTATCAGCAGAAACCTGGTCAGACTCCAAAGCTCTGGATAAAACTTGCTACACAACGTTTGTCAGAAACTCCATCTCGGTTCAGTGGCAGTGGGAGCGGCAGAGACTTCTCTTTGACCATCACTGGAGCTCAGGCTGAAGATGCAGCAGTTTATTATTGTAAGAGTCTTCATACTGGCCCAGTGTTCACACAGTGATTTATGGTCGTACAAAAACCTCCCTCAGTGAGTCCTTCAGAGTGAGACCAGAGCAGGAAACAACTGCAGCTGCTCAAGAGGAACAGACTCACATCATAGTAGAGCAGTGAACACTCTTTACTGCTCTGAACTAAAAATCATGCACCAACAGCATTTTTTTCATTTTTAGACATATATTCAGGTGTATGTATGTCCATCCCGTCCTGGTATTTTCTATAAACAAATATCTTACTGTTAGATCTGTAAACAGAATAGTTCGTTGAGATTCTTGTCCGACTTCATCTGTTAATTTGCTCATTACCACAGTTAAAAAGAAAAAAAAAATTCTATGGGGCATTTTTAACTAAAGTTATAAAAATAGTAATTTTTTATTTAACTTTTCATTAATAAAGTAAAATCAATTCAGCAAAATATAAGAAATGCAATTAATGTACAGCTCAGTAACTCTATTTGTCATATCAGTGACTGTAGTAATTCAATAAAACTGCTGAAAAATGTCATAACACAAGACAAAAAATGTAACTTTATATTTAGTTCTCTACAGTTAGATGAGCTTAAAAAATACAGTCTGTAAAACACATCAGGCATTTTGAGTCAGACTTGATGGAAAAATAATTTCTATCATCAAACTATACAGCTTCAGTAATAGAATATTTAATTTCCTATTTATTACTCACTTTAAATAATAGTCCAGTGAGATCATTGTCTGACCTCATCTGTTTGTCCATCACCACAGTTCACACCTCCACCTTAAACTCCTCTGTTCCACCTCCACCTCACCTCTGTCCAACAGCTGTCATACAGGCCCTGCACCACCATGACACACTCCTCTGACACAACTGACTTTTCCTCATCTCCCTCATAAAGGCTGCAGAAATTTAGGAAGTTAGTAAGCTCTTCCTTCTTCTGTGTGACTATAACAAATTCTACAACAGTCCAGTTTTGCTCGTTGATGTAAATCCTTGTTACATTTGCCAAACATTACAGTCACATTTTAGCATTGTGTGACCAAGCATGAGAATCACAATGTATTTATTTATTTATTTATTTTTATATTAATAATCAATCTATTTAATTCAAACCAATGTTTTATTTTTTAATCTATTCATATTCTATATTTGTGACCTCGTACATATTCTTTCCAAAAAAAAACAAACAAAAAAAAACATACTATCATCAGCTAATAAAATTTTCCCAGGTTCAAATACATTTAACAAAACATTAAATTATAAAATAAATAATGTGGGTCCATGAATCGAGCCTTGGGGCACCAACATTTAAAATCATATCTCTCTGAGTATGTATCATTTCTGTTTTCTAAATATCTCACTCTCCACTGATGAACCACCCCTCAAATGTCATACTTGTTCATTTTTTAACTTATCGTGAATTATTTATCACAATGAAGACTTTTTGTAGATCAATGAAAATACACAGACTTTGATCAGTTCCATTATTCCCGATGCCATTGAATGTTCTGTGTTAAATCCAAACTGAGTATCATAAAAGATCATTTGTTTTATTTTTTTACATATCAAATCTTGTTGTAAAAACCTCTAATATTTGTGAAACTGTGGAAACAATGAGACTGGCCTATAGTTTGAAAAATTGTGTTGATCATCATTTTTATAAAGAGGTACTTGGTTCATTAGACAAATGACGTAATGCACTGATCAGCACAAACTTTATGAGCACAAATCACAGAAACAACAAGCTGCATAGTCACATTTTAGGTTATTGTCTAAAAATGCCACCAAGGCCATTTCTATAGTGTAATTTTATATCACAGACAATCATATAATAGTCCACTGAGATTCCTGTTCGATCTCACCTTTGAGATTGTTCATCATCACAGTAAACAAGATGGGGCTCAATGGGTTTCCTTGTCACGTTCCCAACTCCACCTTAAACTCCTCTGTTACATCATCAGCTCACCTCTGACCAACTGCTCGAACACAAGCCCTGCACCACCATGACACACTCCTCTGAAATACAACAGGCTTTTCCCCCAATATTATAAACTACTGAATTGTAAGATAAGACGTACTAACTCCTTTTGACCTTCTCTGTTCCTTTTTGCCAATTTTACAAAAGTCCAGTTTAGCACCTGGATGTAAATACTTGCTACGTTGAAGAAATTAATGGAAGGATAATCAAATATTAGTTTTGGGTTGTTGTTTTTTTTATATATTTTCACATTTTCTGTGAAAATTGTGCCAAACATTAAAATAATATTTTAGTCTTGGGTGACAAAGCATCAGAATCACTGCCTCACAAACGTTATGTCTTATTCAATACTTCAATCCACACTGTCAGTAGAGCCTGTTTCATCAAATATTATTATTATTAATAATAATAATAATAATACATTTTATTTGTTAGGCGCCTTTCAAGGCTCTTAAGGTCGCCGTACATACATACATACACAATACAAATAGAACAATGTAAAATGATTAAAAATACATTTAAAAACAAATATAGATTAAAAGACAGTGCAGTTATGGTCAGAGAGGTCAGGGTGAGAAGGCCTTTCTAAACACATGAGTTTTGAGTTTAGATTTGAAGTGTGGGAGTGAGTGTGTGTTGCGGAGGTCATGGGGGAGGGAGTTCCAGAGCTGGGGAGCAGAGCAGCTGAAGGCTCTGCTCCCCATAGTGACAAGACGGGCAGGAGGGACAGTGAGGTGCAGGGAAGAGGAGGAGCGGAGGGAGCGGGCGGGTGTGGAGATGTGAATGAGGTCAGACAGGAGGGGCCAGGTTGTGGAGAGCTTTGTATGTGAGGAGTATGATTTTGTAGTGTATGCGGTGCGTGATGGAGCCAGTGGAGCTGTTGCAGGACAGGTGTGATGTGGTGATGGGAGGGTGTGTGTGTGATAGTGCGGGCAGCTGAGTTTGGACCAGTTGGAGTTTATGGAGTGATTTTTGTGGGAGTCCGAACAGAAGAGAGTTGCAGTAATCTATACAGGAAGTGACCAGGCTATGGATGAGGATGGCGGTGGTGTGTGGGGTGAGTGAGGGACGGAGGCGGTGGATGTTTCTGAGGTGGAAGTAGGCGGACCGGGTGATGTTGTTGATATGGGAGGTGAAGGAAAGTGTGCTGTCGAGGATGACACCCAGACTCTTTACCTGAGAGGAGGGGGAGATAGAGGAGCCGTCAATGGATATGGAAAAAGGATTTATTTTGCTTAGGGTGGATTTGGTGCCGATGAGTAGGAGTTCTGTTTTATTGCCGTTAAGTTTGAGGAAGTTTGAGGTGAACCAGGTTTGTATTTCTGTGAGGCAGTCTGTCAGGGAGGAGGGTGGAAGTGTAGAGTTGGGTGTCATCCGCGTAACAGTGAAAGTGAATGTGGTGTTTTCTAAAGATGGAACCAAGGGGGAGAAAATAGTTGCATTTACAGATTGTTATAACCTCCAGTCACTGAAGGGTCATTGAATCAAAATGTGGCCTAAGATTAAGTATTTTTCACTCCACATGGTTCATTGGACAAAAGATGAAATGCACTGATCAACACAAACTTTATTAGAAAAATCACAGTAACAAGAAGCTGCACAGTCACATGTTTAGGTTATTGTCTAAAAATGTCACCTCTTCCACTTCTATACTTCTGTTTTCTATCACCAACAATCCCATAATACTCCACTGAGATTCCTGTTCAATCTTATCTTTTAGATCATACATGTCAGAGTCAAGGCCCGCGGGCCAGATCCGGCCCTCGAGAGTGTTTTTTATGGCCCTCAGAATGATATTGATTTATTATTATATCCGGCCCGCAGGCCTCAGCAAGCCAGCGGCCCGCAGGTGTTTTACGCGCACCAATACTACATTTCCCACAATGCAACGGTGGCGCACAGAGCGGGATGCGGCTTCATTGTATTATTCATTTGCGGTCATTAGCTTAACAGCAAAAGTAAACTTTCAGATAACTATTAAAATGGCAAAACGGAAGGTGGACATTGAGAACCGGGGGTTTCAAATAAGGTGGGAGTGGGAGTACATGTTCACGGAGGTAGCTGGGAGACCTGTGTGTCTTCTGTGTGGAGAAAGTGTGGCGGTAATGAAAGAGTATAATCTGAGACGGCATCATGACACGAAACACAAGGACAAAAACAAGAATATGGACATGGAACAAAGGCTACAGAAGGTGGAAGACTTAAAACGAGGTCTCAATTCTCGCCAGGCTCTATTCAGAAAAGCCAATTCACAAAGCGAGGCTGCTGTCAAGGCCAGTTTTATTGTGGCCGAAGAGATCGCTAAAACAGCCCGGCCATTTACAGAGGGGGATTTTATCAAAAACTGCATGCTTAAAGTTTGTGACTCAGTTTGCCCAGACAAAAGGCAACTCTTTTTGAACGTGAGCCTGAGCAGAAACACCGTTGCTGAGCGTGTTGACCAGCTGTCAATCAATCTAAAAGAGCAGCTTGTGAAAAACGGAAAAGATTTCATCGCATATTCCCTGGCTGTGGATGAGAGCACGGACACCTCTGACATTGCCCAGTGGAGTGGACTCCAGCATGAGCGTGACAGAGGAGTTTTTGGCCTTGTGTCCTATGCATGGCACAACTACAGGACATGATTTGTACGAAGAAGTGTCAAGATGTGAAAATGAGATGGAGCTGCCTTGGGACAAACTCGTGGGGTTGACTACAGACGGAGCACCTGCGATGTGTGGACACAGGAGCGGACTGGTTGCGAGGATACGGGAGAAGATGCGGGAGGAGAACGTCACAGGTGAGCTGACAGCTTATCATTGTATAATACACCAGGAGTCATTGTGTGGTAAAGCCTTGAAAATGGAACATGTAATGAGCACCATCACGCGTGCAGTTAACTTTATCAGAGCTAAAGGTTTAAATCACCGCCAGTTCAAAGCATTTCTGAGCGAGTTAGAAACTGAGCATGGTGATTTGCCCTATCACACGGAGGTGCGATGGCTAAGCCAGGGAAAGGTGCTGCAAAGATGTTTTGAGCTGCGTGAGGAGATTTGTCTGTTCTTGGAAAGCAAAGGGAAAGACACAACACAATTCCGAGACGAAACGTTTCTGTGTGAAACGGCTTTTCTGTGTGACATCACGAGTCACCTGAATGCAATGAACCTGCAGCTGCAGGGTCGGGGTCAAGTCATCTCTGATATGTACAGTACAGTGAAGGCGTTTAAAACCAAACTGACTTTGTGGGAGGCACAGATGCGGAAAGAAAACTTGAGCCACTTTCCTTGCTGCCACACCATGAAAGAGAAGCTCTCTACCAGCGTGTTCCCGACGCACAGTTTGCTGATAAAATTGGTGTACTAACCTCTGACTTCCGACGCCGATTTGCTGACTTTGAAGCACAAAAAAACAGGTTTTTACTGCTCAGTAATCCATTTGCAGTTGACGTGGAAAGCTCACCACCAAACCTCCAAATGGAGCTGATCGAGCTCCAATGCAGTGACGAACTAAAGGCAAAATATGCGGCAGTAGGTGCTGCGGAGTTTGTCCGTTTCATCCCCGAAACAATGGCCCAGTTGCGCATCCAAGCTGCTCAAACGCTCTCTATGTTTGGCAGCACGTACCTATGTGAACAACTGTTTTCTTTGATGAAGCTTAACAAAACATCACACAGAAGTCGACTTACTGCTGAACACCTTCACGCAATCCTGAGAATTTCCTCAGCTCAGAGCCTGACCCCGAACATTGATGAACTTTTACAAAAGATGAGACACCACCAAGTATCAGCCTCAAACAAGTGAACATTACTGTGCAATAACATATTTAGAGTTTTTACTCAGTTAAAGTTTAAAAGTCGAAGTTAAATATTTGTTTTCACAGCACATGTGACATTTCGTTGAAGAAAGTGTTGTTTTTATCTTATTTTTGCACTTTATTTTGTTGTATTTCAGTCCTATTGTGTTTTTAAAATATTTCAGTTGAGTGACTGATAGAAAATTGCTGATATTATTTTTTTTTTTTTAAGTAAATTTAGCCTACTTTTGCCATTTTCCTGAAAAAATATACTGATGGTGCCTTCATTCATTGCATCAAGGAAGTTTGTCTTTTGTGCCTGTTGAAAATTAAAAATTACTGACAGAGCCATAACAAAATATTGCCTTATTTATCTGGTCCGATCATATATATTTGTTAGGTTTTCAGTAGGTTCAATATTAGGTTCACTAGACTATGTGCAGTCATTTTAAATAGTTTCAATGAACATTCGATCAGTCTGGCCCTCGGCTTGTAGATAATTTTTTCATTTGGCCCCCTGTCCATTTGACTTTGACACCCCTGTTTTAGATCATCACATGAAACAAGATGGGGCTCAGTGTCTATCCTTGTTGTGTTCCCACCTCCACCTTAAACTCCTCTGTTTCATCTACAGCTCACCTTGGACAGAGGTCCAACTTCTCTGACACAAGACCTGCACCACCATGACACATTCATCTCCCACACAACAGTTTTCCCCCCATATTTACAGATTACTGAAATTTAAAAACACACAGCAATTCCTTCTTACCTGCTCAGTCTCTTATGGGAAATTTAAAAAAATCAAGCTTTGCACTTTGATGTAAATCTTTACTTACACTAGAGACATTTATATGAGACAATCAAATGTTAATTTTATATTTTTTCACATTTTCTGTAAAAATTTTGCCAAAAACTACAGTCATAGATGACAAAGCATCAGAATAATTGTCTCACAAACATTTAGTCTTATTCAGTGTTTCAGTCCACAATGTTAGTCAGGCATATTCCAAAACACATTATTGACTTCTATAGACAACTTCCACCAAAAGAGGGCACTATACTACAAATACTGCCCACACAGAGGACACATGGTGAACTCCTCTTCATGTTGAAACTCAATGCAAATCATTTTAGAGAACTGTCATATTTCAAGATATCAGTTGTACTTAATTTATCCATCTAATCACCTTCTGTTTCACTTGGACAGGTGGATGCAAATTATGTTCCTACTTTCAAATGCACAAGCAGGTTAAGGGTCACATGGTCAGAAGATCCTATGTGTATTTTTAATGTGTGTTCACCTGCCCAGGGACTGCACATGGGAAACAGCAGGAGCTAAATCTGGTACAAATTCTCTTTTCTTTTGTGAGATTAATTCATTTGTACATGGTCCCTGACAAGTAAAGACTAATGAAAGAAATAAAATATTGAAAACACGACCAGAGCGTCTATGGACTTTGTTAGAATGTGTGATTGCACTTTTGTTTAAAGTGACAGTGTCTGTTCTATATGAGCAGAAACACACCACAATAATTTGTACAAAACAGTTTGATGTTGCATATTAATATATTGTATTTAACTTAATAAAAGAGACAAAACTCATTGATGAACTCAAGCTTTATTAGCACAAACACAGTAACATGAAGCTGCATAGTCACATGTTTATTCCTGAGCCCTCCATCAGCTCAGTCAAACCCAGGGAGTGTCCCATAGAGCAGGTGAAGTGTGTCCTCATGTGGGCGTGTCTCACTGGGAGCAGGACAGTGACTCCAGGCTCTGAGTGACTGGGCTCTGTCCACTCCGATGGGCCTCACAGCTCACTGATGTGTCTCTCCACTGCTCTGTGGACAGCCTCAGGACGCTGATGTGGCTGTAGAGGCCGTCCCCTCTCATGACCCCCGGGCTGTGGGACCCCTCTGCGGAGGCCCCGCCCACTCTCCAGCCCAGCGTCCAATCAGAGGGGAAGCCCCCGCTGGCCACACACAGCAGCGTGGCACTGCCCCTCTGCAGCTCCTCTCTGGACGGGGGCAGGACGGTCAGGGCGGGCTGCTGTACTCCCACTGCACACAGACAGGGGGCAGCGCAACGTGTTAAAGCAATACATCAGAAAACAGTCACTGCACAAAATGATGAAGACTAGAGACATTTACATCTGTGTCTTTCACTTCCTGTTCACTGTAAGTCCGACCAATGAACCGTGGACAACTGCTGTTATACTGATAAAAACTGTTACAAGTAAAAGTCATGAAGATTTATGACACATAAAAATAATAATATATTGTTTATGTAAGAGCTTGTATTGGGCTGAATTTAGGTCATCATACGTTAATTTCTTTTGTGTATTTAACACAGAAATATCATAAGAAAAAATACTTCTTATTCACTTTTTGTAAATATAATTAAACATAAACATGATTGAGTTCATAAATTGACTTTGATGTCAAAAAAGTCAAAACCATTTCTTTCTTGTTTAAAACCTGAATTTAACTTTCAAAAAGGAAACTAACAACATTCATAATAATATTCAGTCTATGTAAAATTCAGTAAATGAATCATATATATTTTATATTTCTCTAATCAACAATAAACAGCCTAATAATAATTGTATATTTTGAGATCATTGTTTCTTTAACACTGACCTATACAACTGTAACTATGGAATTAAATTAAAGACAAATATTCACAAATCTACAAACATAACCAAAATCCTGCTAAAATAACAGTAATAAAGTAGTCCTGATAAAGTATAAAGTAAAAAGTACTCACAGTCCACGATGACTTGTGTTCCTCCTCCGAACGTGAACCACAGTGATACAAAGTCATGAAGAGGCCGTACAAAAACCTCTGCTCTGTTCTCCTCCACACACTGCTCTCAGTTCACACTCACAACATTCACTCATGTTTTACTATTTGTGTCATTATATAATCCATGAATGCAACCTGTCCAGATTCAACTTTGAAACACTGAAAACATGAAGAAAAGTCTAAATATATCTATTTTTTGCATTAATATTACTTGGTGTAATTGATGAGTGTTTTCTCCAGACAACTCACTGTGAATAAAAAATGTGATATTTTGTATAATAGAATAAATAGTTAAGTAGTAAGTTTAATAATACATTGAAATGCTAATGTTGGCTTTAAGGTGCAGTACTTTTGGTTACTGATGTGACTAGTGTGACTGCTTCATACTTCATACTATACTTATGTCCGGCAAAAAAGTGTTTTTTCACCTGTGTGTGTTTAAAAATGATTCCAATAGGATGAATACATTTGGGTTCAGAGTACAGAGACAGTATTTCCATAGAGAGGAGGGTCACATGGTCAGCTGATCCTTCCCTGAGTTTTATAGTGAGCTGAAGACTGCAGGACTCACATGTGTCAGTGAACGCACCATGGCTCTGGGCTGCACCATCCTCATCTGGACACTGGCCTGCTGCTGCTTCACAGGTTCCACTCTCAGTGACATTGAACACAACACACTGCCTTTTCTCTCTGTGTTTCTTCTGATAAATGTATATTGTTTTTTACAGGATGCAGTGGTCAGGTCACAGTCACTCAGCCTCCAGTCCAGACGTTTACTCCAGGATCCACAGTCACTCTCACATGTAAAACTAACATGGATGTTTATAGATATAGTGGTGGGGAGTTGGGTATGCACTGGTATCAGCAGAAACCTGGTCAGTCTCCAAAGCTCTGGATATATTGGGCAAATCGACATACCTCAGAAACTCCATCTCGGTTCAGTGGCAGTGGGAGCGGCAGAGACTTCTCTTTGACCATCACTGGAGCTCAGGCTGAAGATGCAGCAGTTTATTATTGTCAGAGTTTTCATAGCCCCAATGTGTTCACACAGTGATTTATGGTCGTACAAAAACCTCCCTCAGTGAGTCCTTCAGAGTGAGACCAGAGCAGGAAACAACTGCAGCTGCTCAAGAGGAACAGACATCACTGATCTGTGTGGAGTTACACCAAACATTCACCTCGACAGTATTTTATTTTTTAATCTCTCTATAGTCCTTATAACAATTAATGTGTTATAAAACTCTAATTATCATGCAAGTCCCAAATTCATAATCCCTTTCACAAGAAAACAAAAAAGATCAGTCACCACATCTCCCTGAACTTATCAAGTGACTCTAGAGATTCCAGTTTTAAGATCTTTTTGTAAATCGTTCCAAGACCATGGAGCTGAGTCAGAAAAGGCTGATTTTTCCAGCTCTGTGAGGCATCGAGACACATTGAAAAATATTTAGGAGGAGAAGTGATTTAGGATATATATTATTTACCAAGACTTATACAATTCTTCATAATTCACTTATTAATCTACTGCAACTATGAAATATGAAATGTATAGGCTCCAGTCATATATACAAATGTGCTGACATAAGTTTATGGGCTCCTTGTTATAATATCTGATTTCTCCTCATAGTTTAATAGCACCTGCTCTGTGAGGGATCAAATCTGGAATACCAAGTCATGATGTAAATATGATTTCATTTTGATTAGATCATTTTGAATTCAATAATTGTAAGTCACAAATCTTAACTCTAATGTATTGTAGACTTTCATATGAAAATAAGCAGAGACATCACATTTCATACGGCTCATAGGACAAAAGACAGACCACTTCTTATCATGTAACACAATTCATGTAAGAAGTAAATGTCCTTTATGTTGAAAGACAAAATTTGGTAGTATTTTAAAACATCGTTGGTGAGTTCCAGCGTCCTGTTATATATAACACTTTGAGGACTTTATGGCAACGGTCAAATACACAACTCTTTTTTTTTACTGTACAAAAACATGAACTTAAAAAATGAATATTTAATTACACAATATATTTTATAGTCTGTGCTCTGCTAAATGTAGATTTATAATTCCCAACTTTAAAAAGAAAAAAACAAACAACAAACAGCAACAAAATAAAACAAGAAAAACATAACATAACATCCTAAAGCAGGGGTGGCGAACAAGTTAGGTACAAAGAGCCAAAATTTTCAACTGTAACACTCAAAGAGCCACACGACGCACTGACCTGCCAAGACAGACACACACACACATACACAATTACAACCATATTACTTCCCATAAAACACTCCTCTCCTTACAAAACAGCAAGAATTGTACCTCTGTTCATTTCAAGATAAGTGTCCACCCTCAACACACACATCAAATGCAGCTTAGCCAGAGTTAACACAGCACCTACCCAGAGGTCAGATACCCCCCACATACACACACACACCCCCACACACACACACCCCCCCACACACACACACCCCACACACACACACACACCAACACACACACACACAGGCATCTCTTCCTCTCTCTCTTTCTCTCACTCTGTCAAACACACACACACACACATTTTCTCTTTATCTTCATCTCTGTCTCTCTCTGACACACACAACTACTGAACACACTTCAGAAACACATGTAGGGCCTGTATAATGTAAACTGATGGAATATTTTTAGTTTATTTTTAAAATTATTTTAAGCTATTTATATATTATCTTGTTTTATTGTATGTACCATTATCCTTCTGTTCTTTAACTGTGCGGTGCAATACTGGAATTTCCCCACTGTGGGACTAATAAAGGCTTATCTTATCTTATCTTATCTTATTAAAATATTAACACAAGCATAAGTCAGGTGTTATTTCCAAACTACACCACAGATTTTCTTACCTTGTTGGAGCGATGGGATGATAATCTCAGTGGGATTTTTTTATTATCTGGAGCCAAGGTTTCAATTACATCAAAACACTGTTTTAAAAACTCTCCTTCGTTGTACGTTTTTTTTTTTACCACGGGCAATCTTCCAGGCCACTTTACAGGATGTAAGTGTCACAGTTTCTCCATGCTTGTTCCATTGCTGAAACATTTGAGACTGTGTTTTTACCTGTTTTTTCAAGGTGCTCAGTTTGTGCTTGTGTAGTTCAGATCCTTGTCCATGAGCCTGGAGAGGCTAAAATGACGCTGAAGATTTGAAGCCTTGAAATGTGATATTGTAGTATTGCAGATTAAACAGAGTGATGTGCCATTCTGTTCAATAAAAAAGTAAGCATCTTCCCATTCTTCCAGAAATGAGCTGTGTTCATCCTCATATTTTCGTTTAGTTTAGCATTTTGACATTTTGACTCGAGGCTAACAGTCGCACGCGCATCAAATGTTTACTTATTTTCCCGCCATTAGACGTGACCCGCAGATGACCCGCGGTCACGTGTCAGACGCAGCGTAAAAAAAAGGTGATAAATCAGTTTTTATATATTGTTTATTATTTGTATTAATAAGCCCTGGTGGATTTGAATGTGTTTTAAGAGAGAAAAAAATAAGTGAAACATGATCCAATGCAAAGAGCCGCAGTATATAGAAAATATTATAAGAGGCAAAGAGCCGCATTCCTATTGGCAGAGAGCCGCATGCGGCTCGAGAGCCGCGTGTTCGCCACCCCTGCAATAGACGCTACGTCCTGTATGAATGTGGTGTGTGAATGTTGGAGTCAGTCAGAGGGGCTGATGGTGCAAATTGGCAGCCTCACTTTCGTGGATTTATCCCAGGGCAGCTGTGGCTATGGAAGTGTCAAGTATGAAGTGAATGAATAATAAAATGTAAAACACTTTGGGTGATTTGAAAGATGCTATAAAAATCCAATGTTTTATAAAAGTACACTAATATCAGGGTTCAAAATTAATGAGCCTGTGAAATAATGAAATTAGTTAACATATTCTGAGATCAACAAATTTTATGTCAACATATTTATGGCAACATGCTTGGTCCCTTTTGAAAGTATACAGTGCAAAGGCAGCATTTCCCTATACAAAAGTCACATGATAATAGATAGTAGATCTACGCAAAAAGTGTGACCAAAGTTAAACCAACCTCCCCTAAACTAAAATAAATATTAATATACTTGAGAAAATAGCTTGTAATAAACAGTGCATTAAAATGGCACTACAGTGATAAAAAGTACATCTTTGTGTTGTGGCTCCCTCTAGTGCTTGTTTAGTTGCATTTCTCTCATCTAAAAGTAGAAGTATGCTAATGTAGCTCAACAGTTTTTTTTAAGCAGACCTATTCTGCAAAATGGACTTTTTAGAGCTTTTAGCCATGTTACAGTTGTTTGCCCTGACCAGGGGTTGGGACCTCAAAGCTCCACAGGGGATAATCACAACATTCTATAACATCTTTATTAGATGTAAAACTATTCAATATTTGGTTGAAGACAGATGTTGAAAATGTAGCTTTACTTCCACAGTATTATGTCCGAGCTTTCCCCCCAAAGAAAGAAAACACAAAGAGTCTTCCTCATCACTGAAATATCAACAATGGAGAATAAACTGGGAAATTACATTGATTTATTTTGAATAGCACTTTTCATGGTTTCTAAAAATAGTCCTACAGGGCTGCATCTGGATTAAGGTACAGCACTTCAGAACCAAGCGCTGCTGTTGGGGTAGATACTCAGAGAGGTTGCCAGAGGGGACAATTTCATCCCTTTTCCAAAACCTGGAAAGCCCTGTTTTTCTGTAGTTTTTACCAATAGCTGTTAGCATTAGCCTGCAAAAAACACTAATCATGAACAGTCCAGAGGGTCGACCAACCCATCAACCACATTTACGTGAGGTCAAAGCCTCGCTAAAAGTTACTGTTGAGTGCGTGAACCTTAAGGTATTTTATTTTAGATCACAATTAGCCTAAAACAAGCATCTGAGCTAATGGCTATCAATTGACATTCCCTGGTGAGGAGAAATATCATGAAATAAACATTTGAGAAACTCTATTATGGAGAATGACTTTAACATTCATTTGTATGTGAGCCCTCGTCACGCATCCACTGACACGACTCAAAATGACATTTGCCACTATCCATCCCTGAATAAAACTTTATTTTCATTGCAAGACATACCCTTCACCTCATGTCACATTTTTACTTTGTCTGTGACATTCTGGCCATTGCTTGAGTTCTGGCAGAATAGTAATTAGCAGGATTACTAATAAACAAAGCTCCTGGTACATCCTCCTCAGACTCTAGACCGCTGCCTCGTCACAAACAGCAGGACTGTGGGCAACGCACATGGACAGTGGTTCATATGGGGTTGGATATTTCTTTATTTTACAACCTTCATAAGTTTACAAGCAAATGAGGTTTTGGAGCTCTGTGTACCGCTGCTCCTGATGTGTACGAGTCGACCGTGAGATTGAACGCAGTGATAAACATTTTATACACTGCAGCTTGTAGCTACAACATGACATTGTTCCACTGCGGCCTCTTAAACACTGAATGTGATGAGAACATTTTGTCTGTCATGGAGAACTGAAATTTGACACACACATTCTCCAAATCATACAACGAGAAAGCTACAAGGAGCTGGCTCTAAAGGAAGTAAATAGGGACTACAGAGGAAGCAAAAAGGTGTAAATAAAAATGAGTAGTACGCAGTTGTGTCTTTTCACCCTCTGTGATGTATTTAGTGTAGCCACTGTTAGCTATTAGCCCTGTGGATATATAAACCAACCTTGTGTTTCTTCAGACTCAGCCACGGCTCTGGTCTGAACAGCCTCTCCAAGTCTGTCAATGGGGAATAGCAACTGTGATTCCTTTTGAAGTATTTATTAAAACCATTCTGATAATCAATAGCTGAAGCATAAAATCATGAATTGAATGAACCTTCTGTACCTTGGCAAACACCTCCACAGTGTTCAGTATAATTGTTTGGATAAATGTTTCAGTTTCCGTGAGTAAAGCCTCCACCTCTTCAGAGATGTCCTGGACCTCCTGGGGACATCGTCTGAACTTTGTCTTTGTGAGGTACTCCCTGTGACAAAACATCATTTCAACATAGTTTAGTTTGTTTGTTTTTACAACAGATTCAACTAAAGCTATTTTCCATCTGCAATCCCCGGGCAGGTTAACAAATACAATTCAAATACATCCACATATCCATCCATCCATAGTCAAAGCAGTCATTTCCCCACTCTTTTATTTAAAAACATCACACTGACTCTACATTTAACATTTAAAATGACTCAAGTACTACATCAGAAATGACCCTAGGCTTACAATACAATTCACCATCAGAGCATCAGAAGGCAGCGAACTCATGTTGTTCTCACTTGAGTTCTTTGCAGATTTGCAGGGTCCTGAAAAACTGCAGCATTTGTTCTTCAGCCATTTTCTTCTTCTGCAGCGTTTCTAACCCCTTGAACCACTGCTGTGTGTAACTGCAAAGAAAAGCACTCAAAGATAATGCTGCTACTATAAAAATACAAAAATAAAAATATAATATATTATGGCGTGTTTCTGAAATTTGTCGGTGCAGAACGTTTCATCGACATTGTGGGTTTTGTTGGGGAGAAAACTTGCAAACATACAGCGCTTCAGAGTCACACTGAGATCCAACATTTATGTAAAATTGTCTGAACACATTCTGTACTGGACAGGAGACACGGCACGGAGGAGACTGATGGACAATGGTCTACAGTCCAACAGCCAATCAGGACGCACGACACAATGCACGTTCATACGCAATTAAAAAAAAAAAAATCCACAAACCAGCGAGATTGCGAAAGGTGAACCGCAATATAGTGAGGGACCACTGCATACACATCATATTTTAATTTGTTGGTCTTGAATGGCTTTAAAATGATTTTTCACCATGTGTTCGCAAAATGGATTGACTTTGGGACCCAGAGTCATAAAGCTGTAACAACAAAACAAACACCACATACTCGATAATGTAGCCTATTATTATTATTATTATTATTATTATTATTAAACCATGCGTCCCAGATAAAATGGCCCTGACCTGTGGGGCACCCCAGGCGTCCATCCTGGGATCCCCTTTTTTTTCAACACAGCAATAATGTGTCCTACCACAACTGTGCAGATGACACTCAGATCTATGTCTCACAGCATCAGGTGAATATGGACCAGTGGATTCACTCACTGCATCAACAGATCAGTGTGTGGAGGAAAAACAACTTTCTCCAGATAAACTCAGACAAGACTCAAGTCAGAGTCTTTGGTCCACAGAAACAAAGAGAAAGTGTCAGCAGTCACCTCCAGTCTCTCTCTCTAAAACCTTCAAATCAGGCTAGAAATTTAGAGGTAAAAATGGACTCAGACTTGAACTTTAACAGCCACATCAAATCAGTAACATCTGCAGCTTTTTACCACCTAAAAAACATTGCAAAAATCAAAGGTAAACTGTCAAAATCAGACTTGTAGAGACTTATCCTGCATTTGTGTCCAGTAGATTAGACGACTGTAACGTCCTGCTCACTGGACTCTCCAAACGAGCCTTAAGACAGAACAGAACATCCAGAACATCCAGAACATCCAGAACATCCAGAACATCCAGAACATCCAGAACATCCAGAACACTGCTGCTCAGGTCAGGACTAGAACCAGGAAGTACTTCACACATGTGTCCTGTGGCTCAGGTCTCTGGCTCCTGTGGCTCAGAGAATAGATCTTAAAGCATGAACCAGAGTCAGAACTAAACATGGGGAATCAGTGTTTCAGTTTTCTGCAGCTAAAACCTGGAACATTCTTCCTGAAGATGTGAAACAGGCCTCTACTTTGACAATGTTTAAATCCAGGCTCAAAACAGTTCTGTTTATCTGTGCATACTGTTTTATTCTGCACTTTTCTGTTTTATTATTAATTTTATGATGATTATTTATGTTTTGATTTGTTTGTATTGCAATTTTGATGTTTTTTTCTTATACCTCTTATACCTATAATACCTTGAAAACTTGATAGACATGCATTCTTATTTCTGAGAGGCTTTGGGGTCGTGTCTCTACAGGTTACTGTGATGTGGAAAATCAACTCATCTCTATGAAGAAAAGTTCAGTGCACCTTTAACCAACCAAAACAATCTTCAGGTCTCATACTTTTGCTTAATATTGCAATATCAGTTCACTCTCTGCATTTGACACATTTCCAGATCTGAGCTGCAGTTTGGAATATTTAACCTCATGTTTTTTGGGGGGTTTTTTGTTTTGTTTTTTGTTTTTTTTTGGTTTTTTTTGGTTGTTGTTTTTTTAGAGATTTTATTGTGAAAGATCATGTTTTATTAGCAGATACAATTAAACATTTGTCAATTTTTTACAACACATAAATATTCAGATTTCTTTAGGGCTGGGTGGGCTATTTCCATGTCACCTCCTCTCCAGGCTTCAGTTCCCTTCTGAAGAGCAGACTTTTGTTTCTGAAGGCTGTGAGTTTCTCATCCTGTTTTCTGTCCAGGTACATGCCAATCACAAAACCCAGGGGCACCAGGATCTGCATCCAGTTATTTTTAACGAGTGCTGCAAGGTTTGTCATCTTTCCTTATTTTTATCCAATATTTACGCAAAAGCCGTGGCCTCCAGCTCCTCGTTTGCTAGGCAGAGGACACACTAACCTCATGTTTTTTGACTGATGGTAAACCAGAATACCCAGAAGAAGACTACAGACACAGGGAGAGTGCTATCCAGAATTTTTGAGAACCATTGAGATTTAGGAATATTGTTTTTCTTTTTCTTTTTTTTGTCATTATAAAACTTCAATTACAAAAGTAAAACAACAGCAAATTATTTGGATAATAACTAAGTTTTATTGAGGCAAACCAACACAAAATGTTTGATAAATATAGTGCAAAAGAAGTTAAAACGTGATGAGGAAAGTCCTACAAACAGACATTCATTCAGGTCAGACAGGGTCAGCTGATGCTGTTTTGAGTTTTTTTTCTATTTCCAACAAGATTCCCAAAACAACATATTTTCCCTGTTTATTTCAAAAGATAAACATGCAAAAGAAATAGCAATCCATCCATCCATCCATTTTCTTCCGCTTATCCGGGGCCGGGTCGCGGGGGCAGCAGTCTAAGCAGGGACTCCCAGACTTCCCTCACCCCGGACACGTCCTCCAGCTCCTCCGGTGGGACCCCAAGGCGTTCCCAGGCCAGCCGAGAGACATAGTCCCTCCAGCGTGTCCTGGGTCTTCCCCGGGGCCTCCTCCCGGTGGGACATGCCCAGAACACCTCCCTAGGGAGGCGTCCAGGAGGCATCCTGAGCAGATGCCCGAGCCACCTCAGCTGGTTCCTCTCAACGTGTAGGAGCAGCGGCTCTACTCCGAGCTCCTCCCGTGTGACCGAGCTCCTCACCCTATCCCTAAGGGTGCGCCCGGCCACTCTGCGGAGGAAGCCCATTTCAGCCGCTTGTATCCGCGATCTTGTCCTTTCGGTCATTACCCAAAGCTCATGACCATAGGTGAGGGTAGGAACGTAGAAGAAATAGCAAAACCTGATCAAATTCCCTTAAAAACCTTAAAAGACGGAATGTGCTTGGTAAAGTGGTACAGCATAAAATAATAAATAATAAATACAAAAGTGTAAAAAGTAAAAAGCATGCATGGAATAAGGTGTTAGAAAGTAAACAAACTTAAATATATATACAAAATATACAGTGTACAACAGGCCATTAAAGCCACAGTAGGTCACTTTTTAGCCATAAAATAATTTAATTAAATAAAAGCATGTTTGTATGGCTTGCATCTCCACAAACCCGACTGTTACTTGGCTATAATCTAAAACACATTCATCCATTGTATTTCCATGGAATCATGCAGGTGACATGCCACCTCCAAAAAGTTACACATTGTACCTTTTAAGTATTACATGTTTTTATAGAATTCAAGCTTCAACACAACAAAATATAATCTGCAGTGTGTCGCCCTCTAGTGTTTGTTCAGTCACACTACATACAGTTACAGTTACAGTGATAGTGTTAGACAAAACCGGGCAGGATCAGGAACGGAAAATATTATAAATAATTCATATTCATGGTAAACAACTTGTATCATGACATTTTGAGATTGTCTTGTGGAGTTTGGTTGTGTAAATCCTTTGGTCCTTTATCCAATGCAGCATCTGGAGGGCAGAGGGGAGTCTAGATCTGAGTCCAGATCTGTTAGAGAATCCAGGACCTCTCGAATTCTACTGCGGGACAAGCCTTTCCACTGGAGCAGGCCAGTCAGGAGCGATGTGTCCAGTGTAAGACTAAAGACAAACAGAGATCAGGAGTCGAACCCACAACCTCCTCACTGAGAGGAGGAGACAGGATAACCACTCTGCCACACATTTCTTACCCATTCTCCTTGCATTTTTGCAGCAGATCCCCAGTTGATATTTTGATAGAGTCTATGTCTTCTGTCTTTAACACATCACTGACAAAATGTAATGAAATGTTCCACTCTTTCACTCCAGGGCACTGTCAAAACAACAGAATTTGAATCAGAATCACAAATCAGGAACTTACTTTGGTGGAGAAGTGCAACATAAAACACATTTTTATATTGTGCTTTTCCACTTTCAAAGCTCAAAACGCTTTACATCAAGGAACCACTCACTCATTCACACACACATTCATACACCAGTGCACATAGACACTGGGAGCGAGGTGGGTTGCCCAAGGACACAATGACGGAAGCGGGAATCACACCGGCAAACTGTGGCTCAGTGGATCGGACAACTCTACCAGTGATGTTTATGTCAGAGCGGGATTCGAACTGCTCACCACGACCAACTGAGCTACTGTCTCTCCATTCACAAAATATACAAAATGGGCACAACAATTTAAAAAAAAATCAAATAGAAAAATAGAATCAAATGTGTTACCAGGTTGTGAATGAGTTCATGAATGAGCTGCGTGTCGTCGGTCACAGAGGCGTCCATGTTTGGGCTCCATCTCCTCCTCAGTTTGTGCAGAGTGAGGCAGGTCATGTGTTTAATGTACAGAGACACGATGAGCCCGTAGCACCGAGACATCACAGCCTGGACACAGCCGTGGAAAAGAACGGGATTACACAAGAATTCCATTTGTGATTTGTGTTTTAATAATAATAAAATACACATATTAAAGGTGTCCAGAAGAATTGACCGAGAGACTGAAATCTGAGCAGATAAACGAATACAAGAATCACATTTCAGAACATGTTTGTACAGATCTAAACTGCGGGATTAGACGCGTTGATACAGAATTAAACAGGAGATTTTGTTGATTGTGGAGGAAATGATGGTACTTCAAAAACTGCAGCCTTTGAAATTTGCTAACTGTGTGATGAGCATCTTATTCCGTGTATTTGTTATATTTAAGTTTTGCAGGAGAACTATTTTTACTTTGTCGAGACGGAGGGTCGCCCTGGGACACCAAATATTGATATACTGACGCTGGCTGAGGTGTTGGAAAATATAAAAAAAACCAAAAAAAAAACACCTATCTTAAAAAAATCTCTTTTTTTTTCTCAATTTTGGAAACGCATAATTTATATTTTAGTTTATGTGCACAATAATTTAATTTTAGATCCGTTCAAGCTCGAGTGGAGCAAAAATTGTGACACTGAGATCAAATAATATAAAGGCAATGCATTAAAAAAAATAAAAATAAAAAAAGGTATTGTGTCTGATCAAAATTACGATACTTGACATAGTTTTACTTGGTATCGTATTGAAATAAAAATCACTGATATTGTCCATCACTTTATCCAACTGCTCATTTGCTGTGAGTGTTGGTGACTCCGCCCGTCTCTTATTGGCCAGTGACTGTTTGATTTTCTAACTTTCTGTTGGTTAAATCAACCATTTGGTGAATCTCTGCGAGGCGACTGCTGTTGTGATGATGGGATGTACAAAAAAAAACACTGAAGTGAATTTGAACTGAATGGACTTAAGCTGACCTCATGTTCCTTCAAACACAGCCACGGCTCCACTCTGAAAAACCTCTCCAGTTCAGTGATGAGGATTTTGTTTGTGGGATTAGACCTGAAGTACTTTTCCAAAGCTCTCTGGAACAAATCAAGATGATGTTTGATTACATTTTAGAAACATAAATCTTGTACCATGTGTATCACAAAATGGGGACAGGAGGCAGTGTTTCTATACTGTCCATTCTCCCACTGTATTTATCCAGGATGGGAGGGCATCTGACACACAGGGATAGAAGAGCATGGGAGGGCATCTGACACACAGGGATAGAAGGTCTTACCTCAGTGAAGATCGTCAAATCTTTGAGAAGTATTTCCACAGTAAACGTTTCAATTTCTTCGAGCAATAACACAGTTTCTTTCACACTCTGCTCCCTGTTGTATTTGGTTTGGACGTGTTTCCTGAAAAGAAATTTGTCCAAATTCAACATTCAGATAATGAATTAGTGAAATGTTAAATCTTTTTTTTAATTCACTCACTTGATTTCTTTGCAGGTTTTCAGACATTTTAAAAATGTGACCAACTCCAGTTCAGACCATTTCGTTTTGCTCAGAATCTCAAACCACTGTGTCTTGTATCTACAAAAGAAAAACAAAAACACAAAAGCATTAGTCTAAATACACTCTTTGTCTCCCGGAACAAACTGAAGATCAAAGTTTGATCATCTTTGAAATGTTGCATTTGTAACTGTGTTACAGAGATGAATTCTCTCAGAACTGCCCTGATGCTGTGGGGGGTGGTCATTCTTGTCATTATTCAAGCCTGTGTGTAATGTAGTGTGAGTGTTGGGGGTTGTCTGAGGGGTGGATGGCACAGATTGGCAGCCTCACTTCTGTCAGTCTGCCCCAGGGCAGCTGTGGCTACAGAAGAAGCTTAGCACCAGAGTAACAGAGAGAGTGAACAATGACTACAGTGAGAGGCTTGTCACGCACAATATTCAGTAACAGCTCTTTCCTTAAAGATGAACTATGTAACTTTTCTGATGGAGGGTATGCCACTTGCTCGTCTCCATGGAGATGCTATTGCATTATTGAAATGTTCCATGGTACAGTACCATTGGTGCCACCTACAATAGTTGGTGGAATGACATTAGAATAATCTAGCCAGCATTTATTCAATGACAACTTTTATTCTTCAAAAATACTTTGAAAAACATCCATATTTCTTACAGTGAGTAGGGTCAGCTCTCCACAGATCTGACCTGAACTATATATATATAAGGTTAAGGTTGATTCCTCATGAGGGAAATCCATTCTCTATATTTGAGCAGCCAGTGCCTGTGTGGCGGCCTGTCAGGACCAGTGGGACCAGATCTTGAGCTGGTCTTGTTCAGGACGAGCTCAGCTGGAGGAAACCCACCAGACACAGAGAGAACATGCAAACACAAAGGTATTGAACCCCAAACCTGTTTGTTGTGAAGCATGAGCCACTCAGCCACTGTGCTGCAGTATGTTGTCATGCAGTGGCAAAAACCAGGCATCTAATACTCAGGCGCTTTTTCAGGTTTGTAAGTGAAATGAGGCACCTGTGTATGATTTACCTTTTTGTGAATGAGTGCAGCAGGCGCAGACACAGATGAGACAGTTTCAGAGAGAGGGACGAGCTGAAGGTCTGAGCCACAGAGGGAGCCGCCTCAATGCGCTGGACACAACACAATACAGACACAATTTAATACGGAGCACTAAGACACTAACACCCATGACTGAAGATATACACCAGCAGACAGAGAGGACAGTGACGCTTTAGAGTGTGACAAGGAAAGAAATGTATTAATCAAATGTGATTAAATATGATTAAATTAAATTAACGGCTGTGTTACCTGTATCACATCCATATAGGTGCTGCTGTAGTCCTCCTCGCTCTCACATGGCTCGAGGTCATTATGCAGAGTCATTTGAAGCTGACGCTCAACCTCCATCTACAAAGAAAGACAAGTTTTTATTATAAACATTTAAAGATGTGCCACATGAGACTGAATGTGTGAATTATACTGTACTGCACCTCCAGCAGGTGCATGAGCCTCTCCTGAGCCTCTTGGACCCAGTCGCTCAGAAGAACCAGGTCCAAGTCCCGGGTCTGGTTCTGGTTTAGGTCCGGGTGAAAGAACAGGTCTGGACTGAAAAAATAAAAAAACTTCTATTACTTCTTCTTTATTTAAACAGGAATCACTCTGTGAGTAGTGGTTTTCAACCTTTTTTAGTCATGACCCCATAATAACAAACACTGGCAATCGTGACACAAAGACTGACTAAGGTTAAAGTAAAAATATGCTTATTTGATTTTAGTTTGAGGACTATAAATGCATTTGGTAGGTCAACCAATAGGAATCTACATTTACCACTGCAGGGGGTCAAGCCTTGTTTAAGACTATTGCAAATATTTTCAATTTTTCCCCATAACATCTGGGAAACCAGAGCCCCCACTACACAGACACAGGCAGAATGTGCAACCTCCACAAAAAGGCCCTACACCGGGGAGTCTGACATGAGACCTTCTTGCTGTGAGGGTAAAGCACCACCCACTGAACCACTGTATCGCATGAAAAGGAAAAAGCAGTACCTGAGGTACTTTGTGAGTGCCCACCGGAGCAGTTGAAGGCAGGCCCCAGTGGTGCAGGTCTGTGGCAGTAGTTTATTCATGTGTGAGACCAGAGCGTGATGATACTTCTGTGTCAGATTTCCCATCAGCCCCCAGTGCTCGAGCTCAGGGCCCAGTCTGCGCAGCTCCTGTAGCACAACAGTCTGCAGGTCCTGGAGGTGACACTGCAGCTTTGTATCCAGCTCTGAGGGCATCTGTGGAAGGTGAGCGCGCACAGACTCTTCAATCAGGAACTCAATCAGATTCAAGTCCAGACCTGAGTCCAGACCAGGGCTGTGGACCACAGAAATACAAGGACTAATCTGTAGGATCGCACATAGAGTCTCCTGATCCAGGGACTGAGGACCTGACTGGTCTTTGGTCTGGTCTCTGGTCCAGTCTTCATTTCTGGAGTTGATGGAGTTTTCAAACAATGGATTTCCCAAGTGCAGAGAGTGTCCTGAAACAGAGTGAATATAACTGTCACGTGTAAATGCATTTATATGTTGATACATCGTCCTGTCCTGTCCAGCAGGAGGGAGATCTGTGTTATGGAATCAGCTCCTGCCCATGTTAAAAAGGCCGTCACAGTCTCTACATTTAAGACCAGGCTTAAAACCTTCCTTTTTGACTTAGCTTATGGCCAGGCCAGTTAAGAGCAGAAATATAGTTTGCAGTTTTAGTTAAGCTGTGTAGGAGTAGCTATGCTGGGGGAAGTATGGTAACCTGAGCACTATCCTCTGTTTCCTCATATTTTCCCTGGCGTTCGTTCATTGCTATTCACATATTGTTCCCTGTCTCACTCCTCTCTGGGGAGTGCAACTGTTTCAGATGCCTGGCCGCATCAGATTTTTACTGATCATGTAATGCACCCACTACATCATGAAAACAAAGCAGCAGCCTCACTCATGTTTCTTAAAGGTCTTATATTACTCAAAATTGGCTCATGTGATGTTTAAGTCGTGTTATAACACTGTTATCAAAAACAGACCTGGACTTGTGTTTTGTTTCATTCACACATGTTTGAGTAACACTTTGTTATTAGTCTGTTAAAATCTCCAAAGCTCAAAATGCTCGTGATGTCACAAACTAGTAGTTTTCAAGTTAACAGCTCCTTTTACCTCTTGTTTAGGAGAGATTAGAAATTTCATGGCCGAAATTATCCAAATGATTGTAGTGAAGGTGTATGGAGTTTAAAAACACAGCGGAACACTTCCTGTATCACCTCATGACATCACAAGGTGGAACAGAGTGTTTTCTGTTTGAGAGAAGAACTCAGCCTACATTTTGTGTGTGTGTGGGTGTGTGTGTGTTAAACATGTGTGAATGAAACAAAACACAACTCCGGGTCTGTTTGTGAGGAGAAAACAACATTAGAACATAGATCAGAATATAGTAATATGGGCCGTTTAAAAGTGCTTTGGACCATGTGTCTTAAGTAAATAAAAACATGAGCAGCTAAAGAAAGAATACTGCAGAGCCGGTTAATGATGTAATGAAATCGTGTAAACATCTGGACCAATCACAGAGCTCCACGCGCCTCGATGACATCACCATTCAAGAGCGAGAGAGAGAGAGAGAGAGAGAGAGAGAGAGAGAGAGAGAGAGAGAGAGAGAGAGAGAGAGAGAGAGAGAGACAAGGAATCCCTCTTCAGTGACATGTGCAGAACATTCAAACTGCTGCATCAGACTCAGAGCACACTTACATTCATTTAAAAGTAGACTATGAAGGATTTTACTTATAAACGTGACCTCATTTTGTCTTAAGATTTCAAGATGGCCCAGATCCAACATTGAACAGCCAGAGTTTCACAGCAGTTGGTGGGTTTAGACCCCAAAGCTGTAAGTTAACAGTTTGCACTAAAATTTCAACAACAAAAAAAATGTAGAAAATGCTATTAAAGTACCATCTGCAAAGTTTAGAAGCAAAAAAGTTGATTTGCTATTTAAATCTTTAATTTAACTCTACATTACACCGGAAAACCCCTAAAGTCCCAGTGGAGACTTGGATTGAAGAAGGGACATTCACCAAATGTTAAACTGCATTTGACAGATTCATCTATTTGATTCTTATTTCTGTCACATGCTCTTTAAGTCAATATTAAACAAGTTACGCTATTTATGCAAAAGAAAGGTACTAATACACTACACTGAATCACCTGCTAATTAAATGTTTTTACAGGTAGCTTAGTCACTGCGTCAGTCTTTTAAATAGACCGTGAGAACATAACACTCACTTAAATCTGATGAAGTTCAGTTACAACGCTGTTTTTGTGATGTGATTCCAATTTATAACTGATTCTGCATATTCAGTTACTGCTACTACTACACAATCATATACCACCACCACCACTACTATTATTGCTACTAACCCTATTGTACTGAACAGTCCAAGATGTTTGATATAAAATAAGTTAATAGTACTCACTGTCTGGAGTTTCTTGGTTGTTGTTGGTTTCTATAAGTGGAGTTTTATCTTTGTAGATTTTGCTGGACCACATCTTCTTCATTTTGAGCAGTAAACGTGGGGTAACGTGGTGCTGTCCGCTCATCTCTCCTCTGTTCACCAGGGCTGCATCTGGTCTGATCTGTTTTATATCACAGCCGACCCGGGATTTCCCCAAGGCAGGGTTTTGTTTTACTGGAGAAAGGAAAACGTGAAAGTGAAAGTGTTACAGTGACAACAACTAGAAAAGAGAGATTGAAAATTGGGATTTTGCTTTGGAATTATTATATTATATGTGTTAGATAAGGGGATGTCAGGATTGGACTTGGTTTGGTGAAAATATACCAGAGGAAATTATTTATAAAGTGGTAGTTTGAGGAAAAATTTAAAAGAAAGGTACAAAAATACAGGAAGTAGCAGTGAGTTGTAAAACAAAATTCCTCGCTCTACCTTTGTAACAAACAGATAAAGGTGCTGTTATTTGTTTAGTGTGCAAATCAAACAGGTTTTGGCCCTTTTTAACGTCATGGTTGCTAGATTAAATTTATGGTACTGCTTATGTCTTCAGTTCAGCGGCGTTAAGTTGAACACCTTTAAGGAGGGTGTCTTGCCCAAGGACACAACCTCAGTGTAATTTGAACCACCAACCTTGGCTTTATAATAATAATAATTATTATTATTATTATTATTATTATAGTTGTTGCTATTATTATTATTTAATTTTTTATACTACTACTACTACTAAAAATACTACTACTAGTACTACTACTTTCACAGTTCCGCCTAAATCTGTGTTGTGTTTGTTTACAGTGATTAGATATTTCAGCCAAATGAGAAAGTGAATGTGAAATTGAAAAGATCAATCACGAGCTTTTCATGATGTCATTCAGAGTAGAAAGTGTTTGTACAGTCAGATTGCATCAGTCACTGCTAATGCTAACAACGGTTTTATGTTACCTCAGACTTGGACTTAAGTAAATATGATATTCAACACAGCAGAGATTTGAAGTTAATAGGCTATAAGAATATGGTCCTCTGCAATAAGTTGCTTTTATGATCTAGATTCTAGAATTTCAGATGGAGGGCAGGCCCTATATAACTCTACGTAACTCTATATAACTCTGTGTAACTCTAAATAACTCTGTATAACTCTATATAACTCCAAATAACTGTAAAATTCTATCTAACTCTATATAACTCTGTGTGACTCTATATAATTCTATATAACTATGTAGCTTTATATAACTAAGTCAATGTAACTCTATGTAAATCTATGTAACTCTATAAAATTCAATATGACTATGTAACTCTATATAACTATGTAAATCTTTATAAGTCTATGTAAATCTACATAAATCTATGTAACTCTAAATAACTCTATATAACCCTCTATTTCTCTTCCAGTCTTTCTCTCACCCGCTCTCTCTCCGCTTCTCTATTTCTCTCTACCCCCTCTCTCTTTCTCTCTGTTCTTTCTCTCTTTCCCTCTCTCTTTCACACACACACCCACACACCCCCACCCCCCCCCCCCCCCCCCACACACACACACACACACACACACACACACACACACTTGTGGAGGTTTAAATTTACACCTGTGCTGAGGCTAAAGCTAAGAGCTCACAGCCCTGCTCTCATACAGCTCTCGACTAGACACAGAGGACATTAGCATTAGCACGGTTATATTTATAGGATATTAGCATTAGCATCATTATATTTATAGGGATATTAGCATTAGCACGGTTATATTTATAGGATATTAGCATTAGCATAATTATATTTATAGGGATATTAGCATTAGCATCATTATATTTATAGGGATATTAGCATTAGCATCATTATATTTATAGGATATTAGCATTAGCATCATTATACTTATGATATGTGTGAATCTGAACGATGAAGAAACAGGTGACGTTTGCTCAGGGCCGTACAGAGACGCAGCTGCAGAACCACAGGTAAGAAAACTCATATCTGTGTTTGGAATTTAAACTGATTGAGAATATTTTCCTGCACTGACATATTTTTACTGAAAAAATGCCCCTCTACATTCCCACTGAGCGGCACTAAGGCACAACTACGGGCAGCAACAACAGACAAAAAGTGTTTATTTGCTTTTTACTGTCTATTTTTGTGCTTTGAGGTATTATTATTATTATTATTTTAGCCACAGTTCAAATGTGTTTTATCTTTAAGTCTGTTTTCTACTGTTGACTTGATTTTCTTGTTTTAAAGTCAGGTACACACTAAATATTTAACAGTTGCAAACTTTTATATTTATTATTAAACTGTAGCAGCTCTGTCACATTTTACATCTGTTTTGGACTTTTACAGAAGAAAATGTCATTAGTCTCCACTGACACTCATTCTGATGTCGTGTGCATTACCTCTATTGCTTTTGTTTGGTTTTTACTTGATTTCGTGTTGTTGTGTTTGGTTAAAATGTGTGTTTTAGATGCTTAACAGTAATCCCTCTATGTCCTGCTCAGGCTAGGCTTTGTTCCAGTCTTCTGCTAATTATTATTAATGCCTGAAAACCCCCTAAATGTTGTATATAGGGAACTTTAAGGAAACTTGAGGCCTCTTTTAGAAAAGCTGCTACAGTCACAACTAAACCTGTGTTGCCAGAGACTTAACCTGCAGATAGAGACGTATACATCTTAATTTCAGTTTGTTTGTATCATCTTTTTTGTTTTTGTTGCAGGTTTTCTCTGCCAGCTGAGACCAAATTGGGTAAATTTTAAAGTTGTTGTGCTTTTTAAGATTAAGATTGAAATAAGAAGTTTAATCTGTGCTAAGTGGTTTAATTCATTTAGTTTGATTGTTGCGTCTCATGTTTAGGAAATGTTCTGAACGCTCCACTCCTCTTTAAATAAACACCAGGGTCAGACCGTAAAGTGAGAATGAGCACAGACAGAGAGAGGGAGGAGGAAGAGAGGAGGAAGAGAGGAGAGAAGAGAGGACAGAGAGAGGGAAGGAGAGGAGGAGAGAAGAGAGGACAGAGAGAGGGAAGGAGAGGAGGAGAGAAGAGAGGACAGAGAGAGGGAGGAGGGAGAGAGGAGAAGAGAAGGAGAAAGAAGAGAGGATAGAGGGAGAGAGAGGGAGAGGAGGAGAGAAGGAGGAAGGAGAGGGAGAGAAGAGAGGACAGAGAGAGGGAGGAGGGAGAGAGGAGAGAAGAGAGGACAGAGAGAGGGAAGGAGCGGAGGAGAGAAGAGAGGACAGAGAGAGGGAGAGAGGAGAGAAGAGAGGACAGAGAGAGGGAGGAGGGAGAGAGGAGAAGAGAAGGAGGAAGGAGAAAAAAGAGAGGATAGAGGGAGAGAGGGAGAGGAGGAGAGAAGGAGGAAGGAGAGGGAGAGAAGAGAGGAGGGAGAGAGGAAAAGAGAAGGAGAAAGAAGAGAGGAGAGAGTGAGAGAAAGGGAGAGAAGAGAGGACAGAGAAAGGGAGAGGGGGAGAGAAGGAGGAAGGAGAGATGGAGGGAGAGAAGGAGAAAGGAGAGGGAGAGAAGAGGACAAAGAGGGAGGGAGAGAAGGGAGAGAGAAGGAGAGGAAGAAAGGAGATAGAGAGGGAGGGAGCAGAGAGAGAGGGAGGGAGAGAGGAAAAGAGACAGAGAACGTGAGAAGAGAGAAAAAAGAGAGGAGGGTGAGAGAGAGACTGCATGTGGAAAAGTTAATGACTAAGAATATTAACTACAACTAAAGAGGAGAGAGAGAAGAGAGAAGAAAGAGAGGTGAGAGAAGTGGAAACAACAGCAGAAACATGACACCTGAACGCACCACAAGTCAAGGACAAACAAACATGAATCTGCCTCAAGTGCCTTGTTAGAGACACAAGAACATGCAGCTTAGGTTAAGGTTAAAGCTCCTGTGGACTTGTTCTATGAGGCCAAAGCTTCTCACTGTCACACAGTGTTGTACATGTGTATGGTGTTGTACATGTGTATGGTGTTGTACATGTGTATAGTGACAATAAATGCATTCTATTCTATTCTATTCTATTCTATAAAGCAGTGTCCAGATGTCCACCACTGAAACCTTTTCTACATGTGCAGCATCTATGTGAGAATACAGGTTAGCCTATTTATCCACAGATAACGCATTGGATTTATATAGTGTCTGTCAAACCCCCAAAGACGCTTTACAGTAATTACTCTTTCACTCTACACTCAGTGGTGCTAAGGAAGCCAACAGCTGCCCTGCACCAGACTTACGGAAGTGAGGCTGCTAGTCTGGGCCATAGGACCCCCAAGGCTTTAAATGTAAAAGAAGATGTTTTTTGTTTTTTTTTTGTCAGTCAAAGATGTGGAGTTTTGTCAGCAGAGACGGTACTCGACACCCAGTGACCGCAGAGCCACAGTGCACATACCTCGGTGCTTGGCCACAGCTCCATTTCTCAAGGTAAAGAAAACATATAATTTTGTGTGAGGTGAGTGAGGGGTTAGCACCTTCACAGTAAAGGACAGAGGGTCCCAACTTCACTGCTCCTCTGCTGCAGCACTCAGGCCTGACCCCGGCTCAGAGAGAGTATTTGTACAGTGTAGCATCGACCTACAGTGGAGACAGAGTAAGAGATATCATCAGTACTCACTATATGAACATACTACACCGCTGTATACGAGCAGGTACTACTACTACTACTACTACTACTACTACTACTACTCTATCTGCCCCTCTCCTCTGCATCCTCTGCTCCATCTGACCGTCTCCTCTTTGTTCCAGGTCACACAGTAGAAAAAGATTATATTTTGACTCCAGTGACGTTGCCGCAGATGGTTGAACCTCCACAAGCTGAAGTTGACTCAAATCCAAATAATGAAAAGCCAACATCATCAAAAAACAAAGGGAAAACCAGCACTGCAGCAAGGAATTATGGGAAAACCACTCTGCCAAAGATCAACAAGACACAGCCCAGGTAATTACTAAATATTATATTAGAGATGGGCAATATATAAATTTAAGAAGCTTTTTAGATTCTCCCGAGAACACTTTTTGGAGGGTTTAAATATCTTGGTTATGGTATTGTACAAAAAATATATTTGTACCACAATAATGCAGCTCTTAAAGTAAATGTATAGCTTTATATGCTACTTTAGATCATTTCGTTATTCATTTTGATTTTGTATTGGCAATTTTGAGGATATTTTAAATTTCTGATTTGTAAAATTTTGTTTTTCAGAAATCTTAAAACTCCAGTGTCTAAACAGAGAAAGAAACTGGCCACTCCACCAAAACTCAAGAAGAAAAGTACAAGTAAGTTCTTGTAGTCTTTGTAGTTCTTGTTCTCTTTGTAGTTCTTGTTCTCTTTGTAGTTCTTGTAGTTTTTGTAGTCTTTGTAGTTCTTGTTCTCTTTGTAGTTCTTGTAGTCTTTGTTGTTCTTGTAGTTTTTGTAGTCTTTGTAGTTCTTGTTCTCTTTGTAGTTCTTGTAGTTTTTGTTGTTCTTGTAGTTTTTGTAGTCTGTGTAGTTCTTGTTCTCTTTGTAGTTCTTGTAGTCTTTGTTGTTCTTGTAGTTTTTGTAGTCTTTGTAGTTCTTGTTCTCTTTGTAGTTCTTGTAGTCTTTGTAGTTCTTGTTCTCTTTGTAGTTCTTGTAGTCTTTGTTGTTCTTGTAGTTTTTGTAGTCTTTGTAGTTCTTGTTCTCTTTGTAGTTCTTGTAGTCTTTGTTGTTCTTGTTGTACTTGTTCTTGTATTAGTAGTAGTGGTAGTATAATAAATTAAATGCAAGTTTTTTATATAGCACATTTAAAACAAGTTCATTTTCCCAAAACAAAACGTACCAAGTAGTTCAACTGTTTATTGTTCAGGCTAGTAATCAGGTTAATTTATCATCAGATTGGAGGTCCGGAGGTGCAGGCAGGTAGCTAGCTAGCAGACAGACAGACAGACAGACAGACAGACAAACAGACAGGCAGCTTCCAAACGTCTGACAGAGGCACCTAGACACAGGACAAAACAATTATAGTACAAAAAGTCAACTGCATCTACTAACTGGAGAAGTACCAGCAAAAAATTGGTGAAAGGAGAGAAACAGGAGAAAGGAATAGTGTTGTCTACTGTTCCTAATCTAATATTAGCAGTCAGGTATTTGCCTCTTCCAATTTCAGATAGTCGGTGTCAACACTGTCCTGATTTCTGATTGCAAACACTCAGCTGCAGGAGTGGCATTTGAAGTGTGTATACCTGTTAGATCAAGCACACTGCTCCACATCGGTCTGTTTGAAATGTGGTTTTGGGTGGAGTTTAGCGGTTTAGTCCAAATTTAAGCACTTACTAAACAACTTGAGCCGTATCCAGCTACTTACAGTCATTTCCTACTGTAGGTCGTCATGTTGTTGAGCAAGACATTTCACTCACCTCGTCTGTTTCAGGTGTGTCCGTGGGAGCGTTGAGCCCCGACGAAGATGACGATGAAGACTGGCTGAAGGATTGGTTGGATGATGAGGAAGATGAGGAGAAAGAGAGGAGAGGAGGGAGAGAAGAGGAGGAGCAGAGTGTAAAGGAGTGTCTGAGCGATGGCCTCTCCTCTCTCTCTCTCACAGACTGGGACTCTGACTCTGATTCATAAACAAAATACGACATCACTACCATTATAATGATAGAAGTAAATCTAATAACCATATAAGCTACATGTTCTGCAGTATTTTCCATTTACAGAGGAGACTATGGTGGCCCCAGTCTAAAATTATCCCCCATAGTCAAAAAACACCATGTCTGGCAAATCCAGAATAATATCTCTCTGTACTTTTTTAATACAGACTGATAACAGTCTGGTCCACACGCTCTTCGTTGTGTCTCAAGCCCGGTCGAATGTGATCGTGTAATCATCAGAACTCATTGGTCACCTATGATTTAAAAATATAATTTAATGTATATATTTATGTTAGATTTTATTTGATATATTGGTGTTGGTGAACCCTCTACCGGAAAAGTTACATAGTGCACTTTTATGTTCCTTCCAGATCTGCTTATAATTGTAACTCTTGCGCTTAACAAACTTTTTACTCCAAATATGGCAGAACATGTTCCAGAGGCGAAACTTTGAGGGAATGGTCCAAAACAACAGAGCAGAGTGGGGGAGAGACTTTCCTGTTATCTCTGGGATTCTCCTGGCTCTGATTCTGTAGGACAGAGGGACACTTTTGTACTGAGGGCTGTTACACACCTCAAACTGCCTTGACACTGGATTTGATGACCCTACTGTTGAGCTGCACTGAGCTACAAATACAATGATGTTGATTGACTGGTACTGCTTAGCACTTAGCATCAAATGTTTCAACAGTTAAATATTATGTAACTGGAATCCGAAAACACAAGACTGGAGTGACATTAGTAATTTATTGTGAAAAGATACAATATAATCTAGGGCTTTTATTATAAGACAAGAGACAGTGGACAAACAGGGAAATGGCACCAAATAAGTCAAATACATTGAAGTGAATGCAGTCTGCAGTGAGAGGGACATGGACAATATATATAATACAAGATTTATATGTGAAACTGGTTATCTGAGCTGCTTTTACATGGACTAGTCTCTGCTTTTGAGAATTTAATAAAATGTACTATTTATATTTTTATTTATACAGGAAACTATTCATTATTCACTATTGAAATTATTCACTGTGTTTAATTAGTCCAACATTTGTCACACATTTCTATCAACTAGTTTTGGACTGAATAATTGGTGACCTGCTAGATTTTCTGATTCATAAATATGTCTCAAAATTCTAACTACGGTAAATGTTTTGACCATTATTTGTACCAGTGGAATTCATCAGGCTTATTCTAATATTAACAGTTTAAAGGCACAACAAAGCTAATAATTTATGGGCAATTAATCCACATACCACAAGTTTAATATTGCTCAATACTGTTTGTAGACCTAGTTTGTTAAATCCTGGTTTAGTCCTAGTTCAGTCATGGTTTACTTCTGATTTAGAATTGGCTTAGTGCTTGTTCAGTCCTGGTTCCATCTAGCTTTTGTACTAGTTAGTCCTGGATAGTCCTGGTTTTTAGTCCTGGTTTATAGCTCAGTTTTAGACCGTGTTCAATCTTGGTTTAGTTCTAGTTTAGTCCTCGTTTAGACCTGGTTTAGACCTTGTTTAGTGTTGGTTAAATCCTAGTTTAGTCCTAGTTTAGTCCAGTATTTGCCCCGGCTTAGTCCTGGGTTCATCCTGTGTTAGACCTGATTTGATAAGCCCTGGTTTAGACCAGTTCTAGATCCTTTCTAGATCTGTTTTAGTCCAATTTTAGACCTGTGATGGGGATTCTGGTTAAAATCCCAAAATGAAACTGTACATTTAAGTATGTTTCTAACTCTACTATTAACTGTCCATGTAAAAGCAGCTGTGTACAGTTGATTCTGAGGCCGTGCTGCCCTCTGCTGTTACAGGAATGAAACGACACCTCCGCCTCCTCTTTTTCATTTTTGTTGAATTTGTTTTATGACTTTTTGTACTCGATGCGTTCCACTTTGACGTCGTCTCCAATCAGCTGATACACGTACGTGACCACCGTGGAGGCCTGAATGTCCATCAACACGAACGAAGGGATGATATTACTGTGAAAAGAGAAAGGAAAAGCAGGGGAGAGAAGACAGAAAAGGACAGAAAACAGAGAGGGGGGAGGGGAACAAAAAGAGACAAAATTGAGTTGGGGGGGGTACGGCAAGAGGATGGAGAAAGTGAATTGGAAAAAAAAGATGGATCAAGAGAAGAAATGGAGAGAGAGAGGAGGGAAGGAGTTGGAGGGGAGGGAGATAGAGTTGGGAGGAATGAGAGCAGCGAGAGAGGAAAAAAATAGAGGGTGAGTGAAAGAGAGAGAGGGGGAGGTAAACAGAGAATCATTAGTGAAAGAGGAGTGGAGATAATTGCAGAAACACAAGAACATTTTAATCAGGACAAATGGGTTTTAACAGAGATGTAAGTCACTGTCAAAGAGACAGAGCCATGTGAATATTTCATGTACAGCTTTATCACTTAGATGAAGCCGGGTCAGAGTCAAACTTGATCTGAGCTCAGATGAGCAGGGCCATAGGGGGTTTGTCTTGTAGTGATACAACATGAACTTAGACAATACATTTATCTCTCACATAATAACACTAATATACATATACATACACATACACACATACATACACACATACATACATTCTTGCTACATTCTACTGCCTCACAGCCAGGGTGTTCCAGGTTTGATTCCCTCACAAATATGACATTTGCAAATTTGAAATGTCAAATTTTAATCATGATTCCAGTAAGAGCAGGGCGCAACTGCAGATTGACGAGCAGTGTCACACCTTCAGCTCTATGTGGTTTTAACCACGTTGTACTACAATAAAATAAATATTTAAGGACCACGCAGATGAGTTATGGATCATCACTGACAACATGACTTTAGAATGTAATGAATACTGCAATACTGCAATACACTTCTGTACAAGTCTCAAAAGAGGTGCGGTGGTCTGGTTTTCAGGTCGTTAGACCTCTCTCTCCTCTCCATGTGAAACCACACTGCTTTGGTCAGATAAGCACTACAGTACAATGACTGAGCGGGGTACTTGTAGACTGCCTGTTATACCAACTAAAAGTACACACCAAACCCAACCTGCAGTTTGTGTACCTCTGAGATTACATTTATAAATACAGATGGATCCTCCTCCAAGATTTCAACTCATTTGAAAAGAACATGTTGTCAGTGACATTCACCCACAACTTGCTGTCTACTGTGTGATCCTTGAGTATTAGTATTTGTAGGGTGACTCTGTAAAAACCTCACAGAGATACAGAACAGGAGCAGTAGTGTAGAAGTAGTGATGATAACACAGTATACAAGCGGAGCTGTTGTGCAAAGAGCCAATTATAAATTATAAAAATTATGTAATTGAAAAAAAACAAAAAAAACTAAAATATTAATTTAGTGCATTACCTCTCGAGAGCGCTGTAGGCCCCTGTGGCAGACCCTGGGTTTATGTAGAACTTGTTTTCATTTTCAAAGGCCTCAAACTTGTGTGTGTGTCCAGAGATGAGAATGTCCACGTCCAACTGTCTCTGGAGCAGAGCCAGAGATGCCATGTCCCCCCATGGGATCACCTGCGATTATACAGAGGCTTAGGGTCCTTACCAAGATTGAACCAGGAATAAACCAGGACCAAAACAAGAGGATGAAACCAACACTAAACCAGGACTAACCCAGCATATCTAAACCAGGACTAAACCAAAATCAAAATAGGACTAAAACAGGTTATAACAAGTACTAAATCATGTCCAAACAAGGAATTTATTCATTACCTGATGTCCATGAATCAGTCCGATTTTAAACTGGCCCACAGTTACGACTTTCTGCTCTGGGTAGTTCAGATTCTAGACAAAAAAAAAACAACAAAACACCAAAGAGAATCACTGAAGATGCATCAATTAGGCAAATCATCACAATCACCTTAAGGCAGATTTCGGAACCAGCCTAAATTTCAACAGCAAACAAGAAATAAACATTTTTAATTCAACCCAAAAAAGTAAACTTAATAATTGATACTTAGAAGTGACATAAATAACACTGAAGGCAGGAAAGGGCTGTTCATGGTCCTGTTTAGGTGTTTATTTTCATCAAAAAGGTGGGAGTGATTAACTGAAAAACTATTGGCTAATGCTAGCTAGCTTGTGCCTGTAATGTTATTTTAGGGGACATATTTAATAGTACAGAATCAGCTCACCTGTCGTAGTTCCAACTACCGGTAAGTCACTACTTTATGGTCAGATTGCGTTAAAACAAAACACTGATTAAAGTCTAACTTGAGCAACAGAGGTTTGGACAGAGCAATGCCTCCAGTTAGCATCACAAACCCCCAAGGAATGTTAATGACGACAGCTGCAAAGTATTAAAGGATTTTCAGTCTGTTCATGTCACATTTGTCATTCAGAAAGTTTAATTTCATAAAGCTGGTCCCATAAATTCAGCACCAGTGACTCCCATCCGGAATAAGTTCTGTTGTTGTGTCCTTTGTGTACTTCACCCACATTGCCTCGTATGAATGTGGTGTGTGACTGAGTGTTGGTGGTGGTCAGAGGGGCCACTGTAAACAAATCTTAAGTGCAAATCTAATCACTTGTTCAATACTTGAATTATATACAACTGTACTACTATAAATTAACCTGCTGATTCGTATTACCTCGTCGAAGTCTCCCCTGACGATGTGCACGTCTCCGGCCAGTGTCTTGAGGTAATCGTAGCTCTCTTTGGTGCATAGATTCCCGGTGCAGAGGATGTGTTGGATCTTCCCCGGGACCAAGAGCTTTTTGAACTTTGCTGGGAGCGAGTTGCATCTGTGAGGGATGTGGAGGTCTCCGAGTACAAGGACCAACTGAGACGCAGGGAACATGTTAAAGATAAGCATAAAGGGAAGAGGGGGGATTTTCAGTATAAGACCCTCAAAATGACCATTCACAACACTGGTCCCTCAGTAAAATATAAATAACATTCCCAAGAGTACCCTAGAGTACTTGTGTGTTATTATTCTAACTGGAATTATTCATAGTTTGGCATCAAAGTTATCTATCTCCATGGAGACAAGCTGGTGGTCATTATTATTATAGATCTGTGGGGAGGCAACCCAGTTCACAGTAAGTAAGCATCTTTTATTTTTGTGTAACCTGGAATTGAACAAATGCAAGACCGATAAGTTCAATGCCACACTATGGATCGTCCTAAGCAAATCAACATCATCTCCATGGAAACAAGCAGGTGACAGACCCTCCTAAAGTAACATAGTGTACCTTTATATAGCTAAATGCTGTTTTCCCACCCCAACAATGAGAACCCCTGATTTAAATGATTGTAATGTAGCTGTACTTATACTTTGCAATGTACATTTTGAGTTACATCACCACACACACATCAAGTATAAAAAAAAAGACATTTTCAAGTTTCAAACCAGTGAGAAAAGTTTAAAACAAAGTAGATTACACGGAGTTATGAGACTGACATATGGTAGTTGAAATCCATGATTAACTATTCTCCTTTTTAAATTTCAATTCTATGAATCTCAATTACACACACTCCTTGTAACAGTGTCATAACTTTCAATAAGGCTGGCTCAAGTAAGTATCTAAATTCAACAGCCATCCAATTAGATTTTTTTTTTAATTATGAGATTTATTTAGACAATAAACATCTATATTAGAGATAGACTGAAATATCGGTTGGCCGATATATTGGGCAGATATTTGGACTTTTTAGCATATTGGCTATCGTCTTTAAATCTCCAGCACAGGTCGATAATTGTTTTGGCTGATCTGCTGCCTAAAATACACACAAAGCAAAGTGTTATATTAACATTTTAATACAAAGAGATAACTGCACAAAACATGACTACACTGTGTTCTTAAAGGTTTGTGGTAAAAAATGAGCTTGGCAGAGTTTGTCATTTAAATGACAGAATTAGGGGAAAATAATCAAAATTGCCCCAACATATCAGCCCAAAAATATCGGCAGAGATTATCCACCATCGGTTCCTCTGGATTCTGAACAATCAGTACCTACATGAAGGCAAGATTTAAAAAAAATGTAAATTCTTTGAAAGTGGGGGGAAGGTACATTTATTTTTTGGAGTTTAGAGGCAGATAAGAAATTTGATTTTGTCCTTCCATCAAAAATCAAACACTCAAACCTGTAAATGTTGTGGTAGAAGTATCGCACAAAAATACACAATTTTTTATAATTTATTTAGTTTAATATAGAACTACAATGCTAAATATTTAGCTTTTATCAAATATATTTGTAGTTTTATTTTTATGAACATTATACTTGTACTGTATTACCCACCTGTTCATGGGTTTCAGCGTGCTGTTTATAATCAACATTTTGATCATACAAAAGCTAGAATATTGTGTTTTAAATGTTTTATTACTATGGCAAAGATCCTAGTTTTTCCATCATTCTGAAACCCATGGATAAGAACATTTAGAAAAATCCGAAAACCACTGCAAACCGTAAACAGGCTAGAGTTAATATTTGTAGCATAGTTGAGTTAGTAAAATTAGATTTAGATCAAAAGTTGTGAATATTCAAAGCATTAATATTATAAAGAGATAATTGTGAGTATTTCTTTAGTGTTTAAGAGCAGCACACAGATCCCCTGAGTGAAGTGACTTACCCTGTGCCCTGCCTGGACCAGCGCGGAGAGGAGTGAGACAGGGAGAAGAACGTGACATGAGCAAAATAAAAACAGTGATAAAGAAGAGAAACTGAAATTAAAAAGTGCATGGGTTAATGAAAATAATTTAAAACAAATCAAGAACATGGTGCGGCTGAATCAAACGTTAATGTGGGTGGTTAGTGATTGCAAAAGCATACATAAAAACATGATTGAATGAGAAAGAAAACTTAAAGTGAACACTCATGACAAACCCAGAATTAAAATCATATCTTCATATCTTAAATGAAAAATAACTTCTTAAAATAAAACACAAACACAACAATGCAAAAATAACTGAAATGTAAAAACAGAAAATATGATAAAGCTTCAAATCTGACCCACCCAATTCTAGACTTGTAGCTATAGTACATTTTAAAAAATATATTTAGATTATATTACAACTGAACATTATATAACTTTTAATTTATAGAGATTATGCAACCATCCTATTTGAAAAATGCTCCTCAACACTGCACTGAGTGGCAGAACTATGGGCAGCATAACAGACAAAATATGTTTGTTTTCTTGAATGTAAAAAAATAAGTATTTTTAACATGTGACATAATTATTTATCAATGGTTATTTACAGTGGACACTGTAGTAACATTTTGTGTAAAATCTCGTGAATATTCACAAACAAAATCTTCAACCCCTTGTTAAATCCATAGTTACTAAATGTCAAGACTAAAGCCTAACCCTTGGACTGCACCAATAGCACATAGAATGAATGAAATGCAGTTATAAATGCTTTTATAGCATAAAGCCCATATTTTAATGTGTAGCCATAAGAAGCACGCTCATTGGTTGACTAACATGCAATAACAGTAAAATGAATTGTTTATACAAAAATAACTGTCTTGAGGAGAAGTTGCTCTTAGCTAGTTAGCACGTCTAGCTAAGGTGGTGGTCATAAGTCAGAGTACAGCTTTGTCTATTAAACTACGGGTATAAATATGTACTTCACAAAATGAAAAGGATAACAGTAAATGTGTTGAGTAAAAAGATAGGTTTGATCGACTTGATGAGGTTGTTTTATAATATAATTTAGGGTAAATCGTTCAGCTGTCATGTGATCACTTCTGCACCCCGGAGTAGATTCGCTCAAAAATACGTCACAAATTCACATTAAAAACACGGATAGAGTTACAAGAAATGTCCAAAATGCATTCTTTGATTTTTTACTTCCTCCTCGTTTCCTAAAAATGTTTAATTATTGCATTTTACGTAATTTTATACTCACCATTTTTCAATATTTTGCTAGAGCTGCAAAGGAGGAAGTAGAGGAATCGAGTCAGCCAATCAGAAATGAGAACGATGCCGGAAATGCTGCTGCTGGCGACCTTTCAGAATAAAGGTACAACATTGAACGCAACGTTCGATAAAGGCACAAAATCATAAATAAAACACAAAAAAAGTAAAACTGTGAATGAATTACACGGAATATAAATATCAAGCACTTGAATACTACGTTTAAATGCATTTGCAATTGAGTTAAATAAGCTCAAATAGCATAATCTTGATAAGGTCGAGTCGAGATAAGAAGTAACGAGTTTTAACTTTTTATTTAGTTGCACAAATGTTCACTTTATACTGTTCTTTACCTACACTGGGGCAATATTTTAACTGTAAAGTAGATTCGAATTTTTCAAAGAGGTAAAAATGATAAAAGTGCATTGAATCAGTTGATTTTAGTGCGTTTTATTCTGCCTTTCCGTCTCGTTTCCACCGGATGTGGAGACGGGGCGCGCGGACAGTCGCTTGACGCTCTTTGCCAAAACGACTTGTGCTTCTCCGCTTTTCGCAGAACATTCGAGAGGTAAGGCCCCAAATTACTCAACCGACATGTTTTACACAGTTTTACAACAGTTTAAATGTTTAAGAAGTTAATTTTACCCCTTAAATCAAGCTAAATTCTCGTTTTTAGCCGAGTATTTAATCTATCGTCACAGCTGGCTCGAACTAGCTTCTGGCCTAACGTTACACTTGGCAACTACGAAACTGGATTTAGCGTCGTCATTTGCCCTAACATCCAATTTAATCTACCGAATTACAGCTAAAATGTAATCTGTATTTCTATTTATGTATATAGCTAAAGGTACAGATGATTCTCGGTCTTGATTTGCCTTATTTTACACATATGCGCCGTAATTTCTGATGTAACGTGTTTGGCAGGCACGCTTCTTGAAACCTGACCCAGATGTCAATCGCGCATCGCTGTAGATAATTAAGTTTTGGTAGCATTTCTCTTGTTTAAATCTTAACTTTTTGACCTAACACCACATCGCCACGTTGTCTTGTCTCGTCGCAATCCCAGATCGATTACACATTTGTTTATCTTGGTTTTCACAGGTCTCTGGCTCTTGGGACTCGGCTCCTCTGTGTCCACTTCGGCACCGTTTGCACCACTTTGGCACCGTTTTGACGCTGAGGGTGTTGAACTGTGCATCTTTACATCGCGACAATACTCTTCTTTAACAAGACTCTTTGCTGTAATCGATACGAGGCCAGCATCCAGCCAGCGACATCGTTCACTGCGGTTCTTGGACGACTAGTGTTGGGTTTATGTCTTTGTTGTGCGAAAACGGTGAGTACCAAACATACCCATTCACTTTTACGCACATTTTAGTCACTAATGTCCAGTTTATACGCCTTGTAAATGTTTTTACACAGCAGCAGTACCAAAGGATTGTGCAATACATCCAGTTTTCTCATCCACGATATCAAAATGGCGTCGTCCAGTCACTTACTCGTGCGCTATGACGCACTCTGCACCAAGACGAGCTAAAGCCGAGCTAGTTAACGTATTCCTGAAATAGTAGCAACCTTTAGCCTCATGCAGCCTACAGATTTGAGACCACCGCTTATTTTTGAGTCATTTCAGGTCAAGAGAACCATGTTTTGTTTGTAAAATCCAGTTAAATTACAGGTTTTTATGCGCGTGATAGGTCTGGCCCTGAATTGCATATGCAGCACTGTACGCAGGATATTAAAATGCTAATGGATAAAAACAAGCCTGCCAAGAGGATTATAGCCAAGTATTAAATAACACGACATGTCAGTTAGACTAGGAGACGTATAAGATGCAAGACGTGTATAAGCGGTGCCTGGATCCGCTTGTCCCTCCATTGAAATGAATGGAAATTACTTTACGACACAGATAACATGGTCAACTAGTTAATTGTCAGATCTCAAAGGAATCATTGGACATATTGTATGGTCTGTACAATAAAACTAGTAGTGATTATGACATTTCTGCATTATTATTATTGTTTGGCTCATCATTGTGTATTAAATGAGTTCTGCCTGGTTAAATTAAAATCAATACTAGTTCTGTACCAATATTTGTACTTAGGGATGTCAATAAGCAGTCAATAATAACAAACAAAAAAAAAAATCTAGTTTGAGAAGCAAAAACAATTCTTTTTCTGTTTACATTGATCAAGTGAATCTTTAGTGCTTTTGTCTATGTCACATTAACTGTACTGTTTCATTCATAAAGTTTGACTTGGCCACAGATTAAATGCTGATCTATAAAACAATCTGAATGAAACAAAATGAACAATTCCTCTGTTTTTGGTAATGGGGTCAGTAACCTCATTTTTGATACTAAGCACTAGACTTGTTACTGATTCTGATACCACGACGATAATGAAAACACTTTCTTCAGACAATAGAATGTAATTACCAACATTAAACAGTAGTACTTTCTTTTATATTGCCATGTGGCCTTATATTTGTGTAATCCCTCTGTGGTCCAGTAGGTTCCATAGTGGTCCATGGGTGTATACTAGTCTGTGTCTTATGCTCTGACACAGCTCAAGATGCATCTAAATCTATAAGGAAAGGTTTATTTCTGTCCTGCGAATGTGATACTTTTTAGTATTGATTCCTGGTCATATGAATATCTAGTGTTGATACTAGATTTGGTATCGATTAGTATCTGATTTTCAGTACATTTGACAACCCTAGTATGAGTACAACAAGGGAAAAGAACACAGAAACTGTACTGTCAAACGATACTGGCTTTTACATATGCTGGACTAAACTCATTTAAATACGTTAAAATAGGCAGAAGTAAACCGTGTGCCTGGGTCTAAATAAATATTGGTAAAAGACAGAGTTCATGCAAATACAGCCAGGGTTTATTTCTCGTCCTTCAGACGCAGAATGACGCACTGGAAACGTCAATTCCACAAAGTCAACACTAACCTAGCATAATGACTGAAACATTCATGTAATGAAATGAACTGATTACTAAATGAATTATCTCAATAATCACATAATGGTTATGCAGACTAAAGACAGACTCACACAAGAGTGTTGACATTTCAAGAGGACAAAGGTTTTGTCAGTCATAGCAAGAATTACATAAAAATGGCAGGCACAAGAAATGTATACTTTTAGTGGTTTTGATCAAACTTTAGCTTTGTTTGGGTATGAATGTATAAAGTATAAAACAAATGTGGAAATAGCGGTGAGCTCTCATAAGTACTTTTACTTCTGCTTACTCCTTTCGAGTGCTGTGTTGGTGGTTTTCAGATTCTAGTATGTGATGTCATACTACCAGATGGAGGAACGTTTTTCCTGTTGTACGCTGTATTTTGCCATGAAATATCCAAATCTCTCGTGGGGTTTTCATTATCGAAACAACTCACTGATTAATCTATTAGCTCTTAATCTATTATCTCTAAAGATATTTCTTGGGCAATTAAACACCTGGTAATCGACAAAATTTAACATGAATACATTTAATGCCATACATTGGAGCATTCTAGGCAAATCAATAACATCTCCAAATCAATGACATCTCCATGGAGACAGGTGGTGGACCCACAACTAGAAAAGCTACATAACTCGCCTTTTTAATCGAGATGTGAGATTACTCAAACATAAGATTCGTTGCTCCTCTAACAGTTATTTAAAACCTTTATGTGAATAGTTGGCAGCTGTAGGCCTCCTGTATTTGAGCCTAGAACAAGAGAAGTCCTTATGCTGCTAAAGCCCCTAAAACAAAGCTGTTTTTCAGTGTCTGCAGTGCGTTCAGTGGGTTAGACTCTGGGCAGTGAAAACAGGCCTTCAGTGCTGACGATGGTGGATATCTCATTCACTGGATATGAGGCTGTCAGCAGGATTCTACCAGCTAAGAGAGGAGCAACTGGAACAGGGACAAGTGGCAATAAATAAGGATAGATGATGATTGATGAAACATTGACAGCTATTGGTGTATTTTTAATTACACTGTTCTTTCCTGTGAAATATCCAAAAAGGTAAATTCACAAATGTTAAAGCTGATCATTTCTATTACTGACTAGACCCAAGAATTGACTGTATTGAACCAAAAACCTACATTTTAGCAATATTCATTTTAACTGCCACACCTGTATTAAATATTGGCCTATAGAATGTTGTGTTATCTGAAACCCAGCAATTTAAGGGTTAATGCCAGATAGGCAGCTGTGATTGGTCAGTGATGCGTACAAACTAACAAAATTCGGACAGTGCAATGAATCAAATTTGAGTAATTTCTAATGGTCAATGATCTGCTTAAAAACATGCAGTAGGGGGCAGAGTTCAGACTTAACTGGAAGAAATCTGACCAGACAATGATTAATAGTCTCTATTGTTTAACAGGGAAAAGGCCTTTTTTAATAAGACAAAAAATTATCTATTAAAAAAATCAAGATCTCCCGAATTTGAGAAGAAAAACATTTATAAATATTGTGTCATATCACCCAACCATAAGTCAAATAATTGTGATACATAATTATTTCAACTGGACTTAAAGGGCACTGTACCTGCTTTTATGGTCTGTTAAAATGGTTTCCAGTGGTCCAAAGTTATTCTTCGCATTCTGAGCATCCTAATTATGCCCTATGATGAGTTTATAATCGTTTTTCACAACTCCCAAATAGTACAGTGTTGGCAACATTTGGCATGCAAACGGTGAACTTCCTGATTCAGACAGTACATGTACAAATTTTGCTCAGATATGTGGGAAAAAATACTGGGTGTTGGCTTTTCAAGTTGGGTCATCTTTTTTTTTTTTTTTTTTAAATTTCAACAAATAATGCATTATATAGGCATTTTTATAGACCTTTTTCTAAAAACAAGTCCACATTGTAACTTTTATCATCAGTAACCCGCTTTTTCTCTCCCCTTGTCTCTGCAGAGCTGTTGCGCAGCCGTTGGATCCTGTGTGGTGGAACCGTTGCCTTGAAGCCCTCAGCTCTCGGCCACAGCGGCACAGCGTTTTTCATGTCAGAGACCGAGCTCGCTTGTACTCGTTTATGTCATCCCCTCTTTTCCAGACAGAAGATCCCGAAAAGTCCCCAAAGATCCTCTTATCTCACTGATAGTGCTCACAGCATCCATCCAACATGGCTGTCAACGTCAACCGCAGCGTGTCAGACCAGTTCTATCGCTACAAAATGCCCCGTCTGATCGCTAAGGTACGCAAAGTCACTGCTAAGGAAATACTGAAGGTTTGAGATAAGAAAATTGTCCTACAAGCTTAAACTGAGCCCAATATCAGTCAAGCCAAGTATTGAGCTGCATAAATCAGGATTACAGAATTATTCGTGAGCAGCTTCCTCTTATAGGTGACATTTTGAGGAGCTTTTTTTCATTCAAAAGATATGAATAATATTTTGTTAATTCCTATGGCAACAGTCCTATTTTCAAATAAGCAATGGTCCTCCACCAGAAAAGTTGCACAGTGCACCTTTTAAAGTTGTTACCTGATCTCCAGTGGGTGTTGTAGCAATAAAACCCGCAAACCCTTTAGTTCTTACCAGATATTCTAAATCAGATTCTGTTGGCAACTAATATTTGAGGATTCGGTTTATTGAAGATTTTTTCTCAATTGCAATAGGATTCTTTCACAAGTTCACATTTTAAACATGTTCAAAATAATTGAAATATGAACTGGCAAACTAATATAAGAATCACAAATGTACGGGTCTAAACTACAGGGTTAGCAGTTTTTATGCAGAATAACATAGAATATTTAGTTTGTGGAGAAAATTATGGTACTTAAAATCGTAAAGCCTTATATTGAAATGTGTATTCATATTCATTCCTGTGAGTGTTTCTTTTCTTTGCAATCAATAAATAGAAAAGTTTTTTTTCAGATCATAAATTGTAGGAGTGTTTTGTGTTTCAGGTGGAAGGCAAAGGGAATGGAATCAAGACGGTCATTGTCAACATGGTGGATGTTGCCAAGGCTCTGAACAGGCCTCCGACATGTGAGTCATGCGACACCATCAGGGCCATAACGTCAGTTTCATACCACATTATGTGACAGTGATATAGTGGTTTTGGCTGATTTAGATTAATCGAGGAAGCTCTTAACGTTAAGCTTTCATTTAATATGGTTTTAAGGATGTTTTAGTGAAATGAATGTTTGGTTCACAGCTAAAACAAACCAGGATCAGAAAACAGTTTATTAGACATCAGTATGTAACTACTATTAGACTCCCACCAGTCCAGTTTCCTTAGAATATTTATAAATTACAGTAAACTCTGTCAAGTAATGAGCCAGATAAAGGGATACAGTTACAGTAGCTATGAATTTATTTTATACCACACCACTTCAGATAAGAGTTAACATGTGTAGGCTCTAGGTCTGTTTTTAGATTCTCTCCATGTCTTTGCCTCGTCACATTTTTTTTATTTAACTTATTTTTTAAGATCATGGTCCTCTGTGCTCTTACACACAAACTCACTGTTTATTTGCCACTTGTTTATAATCACACAAAGATCATGTTATTTTGAAGCGAATTCTCATTTGTATTCAACCCAACTATTTCAGTATTACAGTTCTCTCTCTCTCTCTGTTTTCAGACCCAACCAAGTTTTTTGGTTGTGAACTGGGCGCTCAGACCCAGTTCGATTCCAAAAACGACCGCTACATCGTCAACGGCTCCCACGAGGCCAATAAGCTGCAGGACATGCTCGACGGGTTCATACGGAAATTTGTGCTGTGCTCCGAGTGCGACAACCCCGAAACTGATCTGGTACAGAACTATATGATCTTATAAACTAAAATATTAAACGGAAAGAAAACAGAAGTAAAACACATTTATAGGTTTGGTGAAATTTACTTTTCAAATTTCGTTCATAATTCTAAACATCTTCAGGTTTGTTTTCCCCATTATGCTTCATACTGCAGTTTAGACCTGGCATTTGCCCAGTATTAGCACTGATATTTGGACAGTCCCGAATTGTGTATTTTTTTTTCCTTCATAAACTTGTATTGGCCCAAAATGTAATAATTCTGATATTTATCAACAATATTTTTAATCTCACCAGTCTGTTTTAATTTTCCCAAGTAATGTACCTGTGGAGCACAGAGCAAAATAACATATCTATTTGAGAGCAGAGGAGAGGGTCAGATGGAGCAGAGGGTGTAGAGGAGAGGGTCAGATGGAGCAGAGGGTGTAGAGGAGAGGGTCAGATGGAGCAGAGGGTGTAGAGGAGAGGGTCAGATGGAGCAGAGGGTGTAGAGGAGAGGGTCAGATGGAGCAGAGGGTGTAGAGGAGAGGGTCAGATGGAGCAGAGGGTGTAGAGGAGAGGGTCAGATGGAGAGTGATCCTCATTCATTTATTGTCTTTATTTTTGCAGCATGTCAACCCCAAGAAACAAACCATCGGCTCTTCGTGTAAGGCCTGTGGGTACCGCGGCATGCTCGACACCAGACACAAACTCTGCACTTTCATCCTCAAAAACCCACCAGGTACGGATGCACCTGGTCATATTAATGTTAAATGACTTTTATTACTTTTTAAATTAAATTGTACACATTTTTAAAGGCACTATAAAACATGACTCATAACTCGACACACTTGCATTTAAGTGAGTACATTTTAGACAAAATGAAAAGAATATAGAAAAACAAAAAATACATTTCATACTTTGCAGTGACGTCACACTAGAGGTGTATGTTTATGGTGGAATACTAATGTGTGCATCGTGTCACCATGGTAACTGCTGAACTGCCAGAATGTTTTGGGATTGTCTCTAATCAAGCATAAAATATGTAATATATAATTAAATGGCACATTATGAGGAGCCTATGATTGATATGAGCATTAAGTTTAGATCTATGATTTCCAGCAATAAAGGTGAGAGGGACTAACTGAAAAACTGTTGGCTAATGCTAGCTAGCTTGTGTGACTGTAATTTATGTGAGAGACTTGTTTAACAGCACAAATCAGGTCACTTGTTGTAGTTCAGTTCTCTATGGTCTTATTGTGTTAAAACAATGTTCAGATTAAAGTCTATCAGACAAAGGAGTGCCTCCAGCTGGCATCAATATTTCCTGAGGAGTAAAAAATATCAAATTAGCAAAATATCAATTAGACCAACACCAATCTCATGAGAACTGTAACTTGTACCACTTTTTAAAGGTTTTAGTGGTGTTACCTTTTGTACAAATTCTCCAATATAATTCACTTTTTTTATTCAATGAAAATATCACTCCTTTTTAGCCAAAAATATCTACTATTTAGTTATATTATTTGATGAACTTTTTAGTTTTAGTCATCAATCATCATTATGGACTTAAAATGACATCAGTATTTATTTTTATTGTACTTGCTCAAATGAACACGGCTCTCCATATTCATATCCATTATGAACATTTACCAAGGACCATAACAATGATTTTAAAAGGTGATTCTTGAGGTCTAATGATAGTTGCCAGTATTGGTTACAGACACTAAAAAGTATTGCAGTAGTGTAACCTGTTGTACTGTGGTTGCGATTTCAGAGGCAACAGAGAGTGGGTCAGCTTCAGTCAAGAAAGAAAAGGAGAAGAAGAACCGGAAGAAGGACAAAGAAAACGGCTCTGGAAGCGGAGAGGCCGGGAACAACGAGCACATCGACGCTCCGGACGCAGTGGTGGGTTTGAGACAAGGCGTCATTTTAGGTTCATTGTCTACTAAAGTAAAGAAGCACCATGTAACTTTATTGGTGGAGGGTTTGCCACCTGGATGTATGTTTTTCAATGTCTCAGTGGCTCACACAGGTCTCTTACAAGTTGGTCTATATAATGTCTTATACTTTGATTCAGACGGCGTGTAATGGTCAGATTTTTGTCACAAATTTTAGGATAGAAAAGTTGAGTAATTCAGCTTTAACGAATGGCTACAAGATGGATAACTATTTTGTATTTTGATCATTATCTGGACTATACAAACTCTAAAACACATACCAAAAGACTTTTTTTTAATACTGCGAATTAAATAAAATTATATTAAATGAAGAAAAGTTTTTTTTCTTCATAAATCTTTCCTATGGTTGATCTTCAATCACCCCCTTTCAACATTTAATTGGTTAGAATTTTATTGTATAATAGAAATACTAATAGACTACTAAAATAAACATTAGTCGCAGTCCTACAACGTGACAACATCCTCATGGAGATAAGCAGGTCTAATGGATGTTTTGTGTTGTGTTTTCAGGATGGAGACGATGATGATGAGGACTGGGCGGAGGAGACTACAGAGGAGGCACAGAGACGCAGGATGGAGGAGATCAGTGACCACGCCAAAGTCCTGACCCTCAGCGACGACCTGGAGAAACCTCTGGAGGAGAGGGTCAACTTGTTCTATAACTTTGTCAAGGTCAGACATGTTGGAAGTGTGCTGTGAAAACTCTACAACTCCCTCAATGCAATAACAAGGGCTTGTATTCAAATGGATGTGGACATTTCAGGTGGCAAACTCCACTTGGTCCAACGTTCATCCTGAAATGAGCATGCAGACTGCGCAAAAGCATTATTTTCTGGTTCATGGACACTCTTTACAATTGGATGCAGACAGGATACAAGCTTCTTTTACAAAATATCTGTACTGTATTGGCAAAACAAGTTTAACTTTTATTACATGAATAAAAATTAGGTGCAGTTCAGGTAAGAATTCATTAGTGGTGGTAAAATATTCCATAGTAGGGTTGTCAAAAGTAAGATGCAAATGATAATAAATCTATTATCGAGACTATCAACTTGAAGTCACATCAGCAGGACAGAAATGGACCTTTTCTGAATGGCTTTAGAATCTTTTGAACTAGTATAAGAGCACATAAACCTGGACGACTGAGGGATTATACAAATATAAGACCTCATGGTAATATAAAAGAATGTGATTTTCAACATTAAATCATCGTACTATTGTCTGAAGAGGAGAGCGTTTTTTTAATCATCATGGTGATCTGAATCTGTATCGTATCGAGTCTATACTAACATGTCAAACTTGATTTCAGTACTAGGGAATAGTAACACTACTCTATAGCCACAGCTGCCCTAGGACAGACTGTCTTGATGCTACCAGTCATCACCATAGTTACGTGTGACATAGTTATGTGTGAGGTGCCTTGCTGTAATTTATTTTCATGGAATAAAGTAAAATGTCTCTTGCCCTAGCAGATAAATTGTAAAAGCAGTTCTTGTTATAATATACTGTCTGCATCTAATTTATAATCCATTTTTATCAGTTGCAACCCTGGAAGGAATGTTTGCACGTCCGCATGCTGCTTAACATTACGCGCTTGTCTCTGAAAGTTGGGAAAAGTGCTTATAAACTTCTCACAACGAATAATTAGGATGCAAAGAATGAGTTCTGAAAGTGGGAAACAACTTTGGTCTGCTGCAAACTCTTTAAAATGAACTAGTTCTGTTTTTTCACATGTTGTGTGTATATTTTGTAGCATAAGAAGGAGACCGGTACGATCGACGCGGCGGATAAGGAGATTCTGGCTGAAGCGGAGCGTTTGGACGTGAAGGCCATGGGACCCCTGATTCTCAGCGAGCTCCTGTTCGACGAAAACATCAGAGAGCAGATCAAGAAGTACAAACGCCACTTCCTCCGGGTGAGTCCTGACCTTTTAACTGTGACCCTGACCCCTATGACATCATGTGGGTCTTGTGATTATTTGCAGAGTGCTGAGGCTGTGTGGGTGTAACAAGTTAATGGTAGACTGGGTTAACACTTGCTCTGGGTTTTAAGTCCCCGGTAAAGTCAGCCCTAGCCTCAGAAAGCTCAGAAATACTTATTTATGTACGTTAGGATTCTCAAGTATTAAATCAGATACTAAGCAATGCTCAAATGAGAATCTAGCTTTGATACTAATTTTAGTATCTATACTAATAAAACCACAATCACAGGACAGAAATGAACCTTTCCTGAATATCTTTAGAATGATCTTGTGCTGTATTAGGCCGAGACACATAGACTAATACGCCCATGGACCACTGAGAGATTACAGCTATGAGGTCACATGGTAATGTAAAAGAAAATACTTAGATTTAATGTTGAAAATCACACTCTATTGTCTAAAAGTGTTTTTTTTTTTAATTATCTTTGTGATATTGTACTCGATTTTGATACCTAATACCGATTCTAAGTCTTATTTGTTAAAAAAAAATATTGTTGTTCTGTTGTGTTTTAGTTCTGCCATGATAATAAGAAAGCCCAGAAGTACCTGTTAGGAGGTTTCGAGTGTGTGGTGAAGCTGCACCAAGTTCAGCTTCTGTCCCGAGTCCCGATCATCCTCAAAGACCTGTACGACGCCGACCTGCTGGAGGAGGATGTCATCTTTGCCTGGGCTGAGAAGGTGACACTGAACTTTGTGTATTTTTGTACAACGATTAATCTTGTGGCCCCACCTTGAATAGACAGAATATACATCTGCCATCTACTTGTAAAACAAAATCAAATAAACGGATGGTAGCTTTAAAAGAAGGGGTATTAGAAGGGCTATTATTCAAAAAAACTTTTTGGAGGTTTTGACCATGTCTGAGGTTTTATGTCATCTGTGTCTGTTTGAGTAATTTGGCAATCTCTCCGGGGCCCTCGTAACAGTCAGCGGTGCGATTCTGTCCAAGACCCGGCCCAGAAGCCTATATCTGTGCTCCCACAAGACACTTCTCCATAATTACACAAAAGCATAGAGCAAAACTACACTACAGCTTTACAAACCTGATGCGATGTGCAGTAGTTTCATTAGTGGGATGTATGCTGAATATGTTGGCACTCTGAAGGGGAAGGGATTGTTTTTTTTATTTATTTAAGAAAAGGGGCAACAGTACATATGAATGAACGCTGTAAATATGCCAGATTATAGCTTTAGGTTAAACATACTGTTTACAGACTATATATGTAACAGTGATTACAGTCTCATGTCAGTACAGACATTTTTAACAGCAACATGACGTGGTGCAGAAAGCAAAGGGAGGGGAGACTCAGAGTCAAAAACAAACTGAAACTTAACATGTTAATGATTTTGGTGATTATTGCAATTTCAAAACTATAAAACTTAACATGGTGATCTAAATGTTATGTGTCAGCAACCAATATTCCATAGATGTGTGACCATTGTTGTAATGCAAATTTCTTGCAGGTCTCCAAGAAGTATGTCTCTAAGGAACTAGCCAAAGAGATCCACGCTAAAGCGGCTCCGTTTGTGAAGTGGCTGAAGGAGGCAGAGGAGGAGAGTGAAGGCAGTGAGGAGGAAGAAGAGGAGGACGACGAGAACGTAGAGGTAAAAGCAATATAAGAGGTTTATATGTAGATTTTATATTTTTATTTCGAGAGATTGAGAGATATAGATTATATATAAAATATCTCTATATATCATAGTCAATAGCGTTATTCCAAATGTTACATCTTGCATTATATTCAACACATGATAACTGGCTACATGTTAATACTGTTGTCACGGTACTAAAAATCTATTATGATACGATGGAATAGACTTCATACTCAATTCTGTTACCACAATGATAATAAAAAACAACTCTATGTAGATAATAGTATGACATTTTCATCATATGATCTGTTGTTGTCCAGTTGGATCATACTGGCCCATGGGTTTGTATTAGTCTGTGTGTTTTATACTTGTTCTGATACAGCTCAAGATCATTCTAAACATTCAGGAAAGGTTCATTTCTGTCATGTGAATCTGACTTTTAGTGTTCATACCTGCTCAAATGAGTATCTAGAGTCAATACTAGTTACAGTATCAATTCGTTTTTTAATACTTTTGACAACTCTAGTAGATATTGAGTCAACAACCATAGTCTGAACTGTGCGCCCTGCTTTAGATTTAGCCATTATATCATCATGTGATACTTTCTAACCTGTAATTCCTACCCCTTCCTGCAGGTGGTGTACTCGTCCTCAGCCCGTGAGCTCAAAGTGGAGACTGTGAAAACTGTAACTCCAGAGAAAGAAGAGGACGATATTGACATCGACGCCATTTAAACGTCGCTTCTGTTTAAACCGCTCTGTAAATGAAACCTTATATTAAATGACTTCCCTCTCTCCTCTTCCTTTAACTCGCCCATTTACCCATAACCCCCCTCTCTCTTCCTCTCCTTTCTCCAGAATCCTCCTCTCCGCTCGTGGCATGACCTAACGTTAGTGCTTTACCTGCTGCTCACTGATGCTGTGTTCAGATTTATTGATGAAAATGAGTTTGATAAATTGACGTATTGGGGTTTTAATCGTGGGCGTGTTTTTGGGAGATAATTTGAAAATGCACATTGTTTTTTTGTTTTCTTTTTGCTTTTTTTGTCCCTATATTTTTCCAGTACAATAAAAGATGAATGTTTTGCTATCCATGACATTTCTCTGTCAACTTATTTGAATCTAGTGTCAAAGACTAGTAGTAATGGAGTACTCCCCCTTCTCTACTTATTTACTTGAATCAGTTTTTCCTGAAATTGTACTGCACAGTAGTTTTTATACTGCACAGACTCCACACTTTTATGTTTATTTTGGAGAAATATTTGTGACAGTGTAACAGTACTCATACTTCAGTAAAAATTGTAGTTAATCTTACTGCGAGTAAGTCTAAAAGGCTTTATTGAAAATATGAAATGATATGAGCATTTGTTTTGTGCCCCGCTCCTTCAGACATGGCTTGAAGCGAGGAGAGTGCAGGCCCTCAGGGATGCAACGATCCGATACTGGTAACTGATATCGATGCCAATCTTGAAATTTGCTGAGTTGGATATTGGCATCTAAATATCGGTTCAGCTGATCCTGATTGGGCATATAAATTGATGTAATAAGATAATTGGTTGTAGATGGTCCAGCCAATCTTATAACATTTATATCAAGTTGTTCTGTAGTTAAAAGGATAAATAACAGCTACATCTGGATCTGGTATCTGGTGTCTAAAGCTCTAGTTAGTGTTGAAGGGAGTATCTGAACTGAAAGAGCTGAATTGGTGCATCCCTACCGCAATAAAATCTCCTTGAAAAGCTTGAGAACTATTTCAAATGGTTTTTTTTTTATTATATAATGAATACAATTGATCCAATGAAAATTAAATAAAAGTTAAACACATCATAGACTGCCGTTTTGCAAAGTGACAATTAAATGGAAAATCTTACATGAATTCTTATTTAACTCCAAAACTCTACTAGGATATTTGAGTCTCTAGCGCCATCTATCTGCAAGCAGCGGAAGTCGGCCACAGCTCTGAATTTCACATTTTTATAAATAGCAACACAAGCTATTTATTTTTATTAGGACAAGTAATTAATTTGAAATATGCTGAGATTACATCCTCAGTAAAGTTATTGCACATTTACTTTTATTCACTTTATAAATTCAAGTACTGTACTGTATTCAAGTACATTTGCACCACAATGGATATTTTGGCAAGTTCCAGTAAAGGTCACAACAAATACTACATCTGAATAAAAAACACAGACCTAGTGTTATCTACTATTCTCATTTTAAAAGGTACAACAGACAGACAAAAGAGGATTAAACCTTTTTGAATCTGCACTTCAATGAGGTTTAAAACTCCAAATCCAACATCTGTGAGTTTGTTTTTCTGGTCTCTCTATCCTCTGTCTCCCCTCTGCTCTCCCTCTCTCCTTACTTCTCCATCTCTACTCTCCCACTTTCTACATCTATCCATCTATCTATCTGATGTTGATCTGATTTTTCTCTCTTCTCTCTCTGTTCTTTTGCCTTCTGTTGTCTCTCTCTTTCTACTTCTCTTCTGTCTCTCCTCCTCCCTCTCCTCTGTTCTGCCCCTCCGTCTCTTTTGGTCTTGCCCTCCCTCCACTCTGTCTCTCTCTCATTCTCCTCTCCCGTTGCTTTTTCTCTCCTTCTCTCTTCATCCCTCACCCCTCTCTTCCTCCTCCCCTTCTCTCTCTCTCTCTCTCTCTCTCTCTCTCTCTCTCAGACAGGACACAGAGCTCAGCTGGCGTCACTTCAGGGACAATCGGAAACAACACCACTCCGTCCGTCTTGTCTACGGAAGTTCTATTTGTTTATTTATTTTACTGATTTAATAATTCACTGCAAATTATTTGATCACGTGTACGGTTTCTTTCTTTCTTTATTTGGTCACTGCAGACTTTACATTGTGGATTGACAATTCAAAACGTCTAACCAAAACTACACAATAATTTAGAAATCAACACATTTGTAATGATGTTTAAAAAAAATAGTGATATGCCACTTAAAACATTGCACTTTGGCAGACTTATACCATAATCATCAACATATTAACTCTCTAAATAATTCATAGGCTTCATAACTTATTCACTTATTAACTACCATACTATATTGAAAACTAATTTGTGTTGTATTATTTAATTTTCTATCAGACAAGAAAATCACATTTTTACCAGTCAATAACTTTTGCATATACAAATAATTATACATATTAGTTTAGTTCTACATTTTACTTTATTCCACAATTGTTATTATATTTGTAATTCATATTTCTATGTATGAGTTTCTTTTTCATAACTTTGAGAGGTTGTGTTTGCTATTAGAAGATTATTTGCATTAAGTATTAACTATAATTCGGCTCAAAACAAATAAATATTGCTCTTTAGGTTGCAGTCTTTCATATAATCATATTTGTTTAATTTTATATAGTTTTAATATTGTATTTTTTCCTAGTTTGTTGTTGTGATACTATTTTGTCGTACGCTGCTGTGAGTCCCTGAACACGACCTAATCCAGCCCCAACGCTGAGCGGCCATTTTGGTCCCACCTAGCCCCGACACAGCAGCCCCTCTTCGGCCCCCCAGAGATGGACCAAACCGAGCTCTGGACCTCCGATTCGGCATCTGTCCTCCTCTGAACCCCCTTAGCCAGCTCCGGTACCTCATCCTGCGCGTCTGGATATGTTTTTGGACCCACTTTGGAGCGAATTTCGTTGGGAAGTGGCCACCGAGAGACATTAACTAGTCCGCCTTTACCGTAGTTCTCAAGCCCGGATAGAGAGACGGACAGTGATTTTTACTACTCCTAAATAAGGTAATAAAACGTCTTTTCACCTTCTAGTCATTTTTACCACTTTATATTGCCTTATATTTTAAATCTATACAATTTGGGACGCTAATAGTTGGTAAATTCGGCTAAAACACGTCCGGTGTTACGCCGAATTTTGGACCCCTTGCCAGATGTATTTCACTCCACGTTCAGCCAGTTTTTACTTGTTTTGCGGTCTTTTTTAACAATCAGATATCTTTGTTTGCATCTAATTTACTTATGTTTTATATTAATCTCATGTTGTGTCAGGATATCACTTGTCTAAGATGGCTGTAATTTCCAGAAAGGAGGCATATGTTGGCACTTGGATTTTGGTTACGCTTATTTTAAGTGTTTCAAAATATTCAAAACAAGTTACATGTTTTGTTTTAATTAATGGAGTTTTTTTTTTTTTAGCTTGTGTCACTAATATGTCCTGAATTTCCCCAGGTTTTTACTGTTTGGAGTAAAAGGGATGTTATTTTCTACTGGGGAGCACTTTTTGTTCTAACACCGGGTCCACTGCTTTGGAGATTGACACGGTCCATGCCGAGACAGTTTACCCGGACAAACCTTTCATTTTTCGGCTGTCGGACTTAACAAAGACTCGGTGCAGTTTTTGTCAGGTTTGGGGGATCTAAAGCAGTAAAAATAACCGGGGACAGGATGTCAACCAAAACCCCTTTGCCAACTGTGAACGAAAAATCGACGGAAAGTGTAAGTACAACTCGTTTTTATTTCTTTAATCCATCTTTATAACTTTATAACTTGCTCTTTAACTCTATCAAAGCCTAGTATCAAGTTTTAAGCAACATTTGAGGTGTTTTTGTCAATGATTTCTCTGTCTTCCTTGATTGATTTTGTACTTTTGTGTCTGTAAACCGTAAACAAGCATATCCTCCTGGCTAAACACGCCCTAACTGAAGTTTCCCCTCACATTTATAACGTCTCATTTGAATTAAGACAATATACTTTGTCACAGACGCTTAACTTATTCGTTGTTTGAAAAATCGAACTTTTATTTAGGCACAAAATGGAACAAAACTGTCGCTCTGCCTGTTCTTTCTGGCAGGCAACAGTGTTTTATGTCCCGTCCTCCCATTGGCTGCTTCTACCTGTCAATCATCACCTTCAGCCGTTCAGTGTCCAAATATGGGCATGCTCGTCCCGCCCCCGCGTGACTCCAGGTTAAAGCATAGACGGTCAAACAAATGGAGTTTCCGGTCTGAGGTTTTCAACATAAATCCCCTGTTTTTGTGTCGCAATTCTGTTACTAATCCCATGTATTTGCAATTTAAGACTTATATAACAGCTGAAACGCCCAAACACAGCAACTTTAATGTGCTTGTCCAGCTAAAAAGCTTATAAATGAACTCTATTGTAGTAATTTATTGTATTACCATAAAGGCTTGTCAGTTAGGAAAACAATAGAAGATACAGTACATTTTATTTTCGACATGCTTGATGCTGTGAAATTGAACAAAAGTTTATAGTCAATGTAGTTTCCTATGCTATTTAAAAGTGCTGTTGCAACAAAATAGTGCATTTAGGCGAAGGTAGTTTTTTTATATTGAGACCTGTTTATGTTGTGCTATTACAGCTGTTATTATTCCAACTATAGCCACTGTATGCATCTTTTTTACCCCTCTAAAAATTTCTATTACACTGAAAAACATGCATCCTTACTGTGAGTGGGCTTGCATTGCCACAGACCTGACTCTTATTTCACCTAGAGAAGTATCTTCTCCTGCTTGTTTCTATGGAAATGAAGTTGTTCATTTGACTGTAATATTCCATAGTATGGCATAAAACAAATTTATCCCCACAGAGAATGTTCAGAATAGTTTTAACCTTCCATTTCCATGGAATCATGCAGGTGACATGCCACCTCCTTACATACTGTAACTTAAATTTTGTAGACAGTAGACGTGGAAAAAAGTAGTGAGGCAAAGTTTGGATATTGAGTATTTGTTTTAATAAAAAAAATAATAATTTTAAACTGCAAAAGGTCTAAAATTGAACAGAAATTTCCAGTGCAGTCTGCACTGCACACTCGTGGTACATTTTTCAGTCCAGTCACGTTTTGTGTGATACTTGAACCTTCAACCAAGACATTTACATGTCCCCCCCCCCGCCCCCAATGTTGCTTTAATTGATTTTGCTTTAATTTTTCTTTAGATTCCTGTTATGCCATTTTGAGGACGGTTGAGTAATGAAAAGATTTTTTTTTTATTTCAGTCCTTAATTGCTATGGCAACAGTCTGTTTTTGATCACTATGAAAGCCATGCATTGGTTGTATTGGTTGAATTGTGTTTGTTTTAGCCTCACATTTCTGTAGTTGTTTTTGTCTGTGTTGAATCTCATGACTCAAATGAGCAGCTCTGTCTCTGCAGCCTGTGACCTAAATGTGACTGAACACAGCTGACCCACAAACACTAGACAGGCCCCACTGCTTTAGCTGACATGTCTGATACCTGCACAAATTATTATGGACATACTGGATTACCAATTCATTTTCTTTCTTTTTTGACAATCCAATGTTTTTATTTAGAAGAGGTCAACAGCCAATCCTCCATAATTCCGCAAATATCCATAATTACTCATTTGTTTTGTATTCATTGGCAAAGTCTCCGATACCGTACATTTTTCAGGTATCAGTATTTACGAGTATTCAAACCAAATCACAGATCAAATACCATTTTGTATTTTTAGAATGAGGGCCAGTAGATGCAAGCACTGCCGCTGTTGACGTCTGTGGCTAATGCTACCGCTAACGTCCAGAGCAGGTTAAATGTGGACAGTGAAGGCTCTGCAGACACATAAAACATGCTACTAATGACAAAAAAGACATTTGTGCTGTTTGTTGTGTTTGATGCCTTCATTTCGCCTTTGGAGTGGACACTGAACTTGGTAAAATAACTGGGAAGAGTGCAGCCTGACAACGGCGTTAGCCATGTGCTCTGAGGCATTACTGCTGTTTTTATCCACGCTCTGGGCTAAAAAATGACCAAGTAGAAAAGTTTAAAAAAGTGTTTACATCAGCACAACTTATCATCAAGACCAGGAAGCACTAGGGAGGCCTAGGAAGCACTAATAAAAAAGTACTTTTGTCAAAAGTATGAAAAATCATATCATACTATAACTAGTATCGAAACTATATATTTTTATCTGAACAAGTATTGATACTAAACAAGGCATCACTCAAAGGACATAAACCTTTCCTGAATATCTTTAGAATGATCTTGAGCTGTATCAGAGCAAGTATAAGACACATAGACTAGTATAAGAAAGTACTACGATTTAATGTTGAAAATCATTCTGTTGTGTTTTGTTGGTTTGTTTTTTTTAAATCATCATCACGGTTTCAGAATCAGTATTGTGTCTACTTCCTACTAGTATCTAAATGATGTTTGAAATTTTAGTATCGTAACAACACTAATAGGAAGTGCTCAATATACAATTTGTGTATATAGGACTAAATTGGGTCGTACTGCAGGACAAATCAGGTGAGGTATTGGAGGAGAACCAGGGCTAAAAAGCGGGGACTAAACCATACTCTATCCCACGGTCCTCCATCTTATTGGTGGTAGGGCTGGGTGATATGACAAACAAATTCATCATGATCTTGAGTAAAAATATTTAGGTTTGCAACATTTTCCCATTAGCCAGAGTGGAAATGTGCTCCTATTTTGAAAAGCTAAACCTTCCTGTGGGCGTGTCATCGTGGTAGCGCTGACACAGACACAGAGCAGTTTCCTCTCGGCTCAAACTCAGGACAAACTAAACACAATAAACACCTACAGCTTTCATATGTGGGAATATTCTCAAAACTGGATTTAACCAACTGGATCATTTGATTTTAAACATGACGGGGGCACAATCCAACCGCAGATATCGCAGTTTTGTGAGTAAAAGAACAACTTAAAACTTTTACTAACTGTCTGAGATGAAGTTTTAGTTATAATTCATACGTTTTGAAGACATTTAGGGAGTTTTAAATTCAAATAATACAAATTTAGGTGTAAAAAGAGTATCAGAATTTTCATAAAAGTTAAAGCTTGAAGACTAAACCAGGAATGAAACCAGGCTGGAGTACCAGCAAGACTAACAATAGGGCTAGTCATTAAAACTGGTTAGACAAAGAATGGCTAAAGAAGGACCAGTGTAGAACTAAACCTGAGTAAAAACTCTTTAGAAATTTTTAACAGAGACCTAAAAGTTAATATTTAGTTCATAAAATTTCAAACTAAAGTTAAGTTACACTAAAAAGAATGGACCAACAATGTATCTAAACCATTTCTAACTTGGTCTAAACAAGAACTTAACCAAGAGGAATGAAGTGAAACCCTCCAATATTAAGAGCATCTAATAATTATTTACAAAAATCAATGGTCCCCGGCTCGGTTCTGGCTCGTTCCCTGGCTCGTTCACATTTTAGAGACTTCAGTTACTTTTACACAATATTCACTTTAAAAACAAGGTCAAATGGAGCTTTAGTGAAACTAACTATTTTCATTGAAATGTTTGTGAGGTATTTTTAGAAACCTGAAAGAGGCCATTCCAGTCTGATCCAGGATAAAAATATCACAACAAAAACTGGGATAAGGTCAGAACACACACTCTACAGCTGGAGGACAACAAGGGATAGTCCCTGGTCCAATCCCCTAATGCCGCTGAGAGAGTTTAGACTTGTTCATTTCTAAAATGTAAGATTAAAGATATGAGGGTTAACATGTCAACACCAAAACAGCCCTAGAATCTAACCTACAACATGCCATTTCTTTTGGGAAGGAGGGGGAGAGAGAATGAGGGAGGGAGGGAGAGAGGGAGCGAGTGGAGGTCGAGGCTGTCTTCCAAAAATCAAATCAATGGTCTGCCTGCTGCTGCCAAAGTGCCATTTAAAAATCAACACATTCGTGTTTAAACGTGACTGAAGGTGACAGTTTTTCTCAATGGGCTGTTATTGGGTTGTAGAACAGAGTGGAGATGGAACAGGAGCCAGAATTCTCTAAAATTATAAGAAATATACAAAAAAAAACTGATTTAGGTGTTTAGTCCGATGCTGTCTTAGTTATCCAATTTTTTAATTAACTGACAAGGTTTTTTTTATTAAAGGCAGCCCTCGAGGTCAAAATAAGCCCTCTGTGTGCTGTCTGCATCTAAATATTAAACATTGTATTGTCCTAGAATCGAATCAGGAAGGGTATGGTTAGCATGTTAGTTGTTGTTAGCGTTCCTGTGATGGCCAAACTGTGCTCTGTTCTCTGAAAGTCGTGAAAAGCACTTACAAACTCATCACTGTGAATAATTACAATCAAAATCCACTAGTTTTGTTTTTCATGTTTTTAAGACAGTAAAAATCAGGTACAGCATTTTTTAAGATTATAAGGATTTATACACAACAGCAGAAGGAAGAATATATGGGGAGTTATCTAGATTTTTGGAAGTGATGGGACAGTTTAATCTGCCTTTTCACTTAAAGGTGCTACCTGTACCTCTCTGTAAAAGTGTACAAATGTAAGTGCACTATAGACTTGGATAAGAATTGTCTAGATTTCTCTCAATGTCCCCTCTTACTATTTGTATGTAGTTTCACATATAGCCTGTGTAATAGTGTATTCTCTGCTCTTCTTTCATTTGAGAATCATTTTAAAGTACATGGGTTGCAGATTATAATGAACAGCAGTACAGCTGTCAACCTTTGACTATATATATTGAGTCACTGCCTCATGCTAACACACTTAGCTCCTTAGCTTCACTTTTATCACTGAACCTACAGGCCCTGCCTCCGTCCTCTGCGACTGTGCATGTTTGTTTTAAAGCTGAAAAAAAAAAAGGTTGAATTTAAGCCTCAGGTGAGTCCTGGAGCTGAATGAGTGTGACTTATTACTCAAATTAATATTTAATGCAAATACTAACCAGTTCTGAGCAGACTGAAAAATACTGAAATATAAAAAAAAAAATCTGGAGTTGTTGGAAAAAAAACCCACCAGATGTCAGATTTATTGCCTGATTAAAAATGCACTGTAAAATTTACCACAAAAGTGCAGAAGTATCACATTGTATCGTTGTTTAGACTCCTGTTCTGCAACTTTCTGTTCTTGTTTTTAATTTGTGATCATGCCTTATTTAGATTTTGACAGTTTAGTTAATGTGTGAACCTGAAATTTAAATTGTGTTTACCTTCATAGCAATTATTATATAATTATTATATTGTTTTTTGGCTCACGTCTAACTTGGTGACAAGGTCTGTTATCCAGGAACAAAAATTTCAAACTTCGATACTAAGAAATAGACTCTATACGAAATACAGATTCCGATACCATGATGATAATAAAAAACAATATTTAATTAAACAATAGTTACTTTATTGTCCCAACAGGGAAATTTGTTTTCACAGCTGTACAAAAGCGGCTCCAATGAGTATCTAGCATCAATACCAGTTTTAGTATTGATTAGTATCACGTTTTTGACACTTTTGACAACCCTATAAAGGACTATGTCATTTACGTACAGATATTATTGCTTTTCCTGGAATGTTCCACAATATGGCATTCATCTAAATTTGTCTTGTAGTTATTAAAAATACATTCTGCAGGCTGATTCCATATCATACATCTCCACTATGCTGCGCTACCCGCTCTTTAGTAATTGTGCAGCTATTGTTTTTGAATCAGAGCCGTCCCAATCCCGCATCTCCACTGCACAGGACTTACGGACCAACTTTTCCTCTTCTCCCCCGGTGTCGGCCAGATCGGTCTCCACAGGTCAGAACACACCAAACAGGAAAGAGAAGATGAACTGCATCCGGATTTAAATAGTAAATACAATTTAGCATGAACGTTATTTCATCAGATTATTTCTAACGGATCGTTGTGTAAGTTGTTACTTTGACAGTTTGGTTCAGGAGGCTGTTCATTTTATGTCACTGAACCACCACCATGTGAAAACTTTTATTGGACTCGTGCAACAGTTTAATGCCTAATTAGCCCTTGGGGAGAAGAAAAACTTGTGTAAACTGATGTGATATGAGCTAAAGAGCGATCTTGTTTAATACAGTAGTTATCGGCATTCCTGCTTTAGAATAAATAGTTATTTTGGTCATTAATAAGCACTTTTATTTTACAAACTCAGGATCTCTACGCCTGCTCTTTTTAGTGCTGCCGAACGCATCCAGTGAGCGATGGTCTGTATCCTCAGTTGGAGACAATGGAGCTGGATGACATGGAATCGGCCTGTTACTTTGAGCAGGGTTAGCTCTCCACAGATCTGACCTGTAACTTGGCCTGGTAGTGCCCCACCTGCCTGCCTCCATGGAGATAGAGGTGTTTGATGCCGTACTGTGGAACATTCCAGGCAAAGCAATAACGTCTACTTTATGGTTGTTGCAGTACAAACATTTCAAACTTGATTGTGATATTAAGGAATAGACTCGATACTCAATATTGACTCCAGTGATGATGACAATAAGCGTCATTAGACAATATAATGTCATTTTCAGCAGTAAATAGTAGTGGTTTGTTTTAAATTACCATACGGCCTTATATCCGTGTAACTTATGTCATCCAAGTCGGTTCATAGTGGTCCATGGGTGTGTACTAGTCTATGTGTCTCAGTTTATTCTGGTACAGCTCAAGATCATTCTAAAGATATTCATTAAAGGCTAATTTTCTGTCCTGTGAATGGGACTCTTTTTAGTATTGATACTAGTTTTAGTATCAATTAGTGTCTGATTTTACTTTTGACAACCCTAATCTCCATAGAGCCAAGCAGGGGGCAAAGTTACACAGTGCATCTTTAACTAAAAATATTTAACATCTCAGTTACACTCAGCAAAATCTGTCGTGACAAAACCAAGTGACCCAGATATTGTGTTGTAAGATCAGTACTTGCTCTGACTTGTTTTAAAACTTCAACCGACTACTGTTTACATCACTTGAATGATTAAAGGCAAAACTGTCCTGCACATACCTGATCCTGTGTCATATGTGAGTGACAGTTAAGATGTGACTTTTATGCAAATAAGCCATGTGTTTATTACGAAGAACTAGTTGAGCTGCTCTTAACACTGCAGATGGTAACTGGGACTGCAGCAAGAATTATTCTAGCAGTCGACTAGTGAAATGAATACTTCTATAGTCCACTGATATTTTAAAAATGCAATTAACCTTGCAGCCCTTGTTACAAATACAATCAAATTGAAACAAATGACAAAATCTCTTATCTTATTCTGCATAAATCTGCTAACCTTATATCGTAAAAGAAAAACGACTTTTTTGTCCAGTTGACAGAATTACAAAGTCCAAAAAACAGGACGACAGAGAATCCGAATCCAGGAGAAAAAGGTGTAACTGCTCCTTACACAGCTGGTGTACCTGAAAAGATTCAGAGGATTTTCAGACAGCATGAAATCCCAGTGTATTTCAAACCTACAAACACTTTAAGACAGAAACTGGTTCACCCAAAGGATAAAACCCAAGACACAAAGTAATGTAGTCTACTCCATTCAGTGTAGTGAAGAGTGCAGTGAAACTAAACGGCCACAAGAGAACACCTTAGCGAGAGCAGCTCAGGTCTGTCAGTCTGCTGTACATCTCCAGCTCAAAGCCACTAACCACTCCTTTGACAATCCATCTTTGAACAGGGGAGCTTAGACATCATTTATCTCCTGTTTATAACTCCATCCTCAAAACAGTAGTGCTAGCTAGTATGCTAATTGTTGTGAGAGCACCATGGATCTATTAAAATAACTGGATATGGTATTGCTATCTTTTAGAGCTGTCTCAAGTTTGATTAGTGGCCATTCATTTGTACTACAACTAAAAAATCCCTCCTGCCCAGACAGAATTTTTCTCATAGAGCACAATGTAGTCCCAAACAGCATGTATTCGGCTGACAGAGCACCTACAGCTTTCACAAAGGTCGAATTTTGTGGTGATTTTTACCTTTTTACAGATCATAAACTTTTTTGCAGCTCAAAATCTGTCTGTTATCTTAATACAGCTTTTTAATTGTTAGCTTTGGCTATGCTCTGTGCCCGCTCTGGTCAATCTCATGCACTGATTGCTTAGAGTGGTCACGTGGTATGACGTGAACGAGCATGTGAGCGATGAGAATGAGCCGACCTGTCATGGCTGAGCTGCAGATCTAGAACATGGTTCTGAAATGCATGGAAGCATAAACATTATAATTTATCATTTATATATTATTTCCTTGCCTCCTTTGCCTCCGCTCACTCGTGCAAAGTCTCATGGGAGGAGGCTCAACTGTGCCTGGTCAATGGGCAGGACCGAATGTACCTAGCTGCTAAAGGCTAAACTCACAACATGTGCCATTGAGTACAACCCATTGACTTCAATGGGCGGCCAATGCTTAGAGAGTACCCATTAAGGGCCTAATGATTAAGCAAAATATGACTCGGGCACAGTTTAAACTTCAGTAGACCTAACCAACGCACAGAAACTGTAAATGATAGGTGTGTTAGTTTCAGTGCAGTTAGCTCCTCCCTTCAGATATAAGGCAGTGTCCACATCTGAAGAAGCAGCTTGAATGACCAACAAAACGTCTTCACTCAAAAACTTTTTTGTCCAGTTGAATAATATTTTTCTTTTACTGTGGATCATACCTGGACAGACTGTTAACCCTGTAGTTTAGATCTGTACAAACATGTTCTGAAATGTGATTCTTCTATTAGTTTGTCAGTTCATATTTCAGTCTTATTGTCAGTTCTTCTGGACATGTTTTAAATTGTGAACTTTTAACAGAATCATATTAAAACTTAAAATTTTTATATATTTATATATAAAAAATAAATAAATAAATTGTGTGTGTACAACTTTTTTGGACATTTGGTCTTGATAGGTGTTCACTATATTTTCCAGATGACTCTTGAAATCGTTTTGATAATTGTTAAATGTTAACTAGTGTATGATTCTCTACGATTATTACGTGGCAGAGTAACTACATTGAGACCAAATGATTAATAGACAAATGTTCAAAGTAAACTTAATTTTTTATTTGGAAATGTGGAAAGATGGTAAAACAACCTGCTAACCCTGTAGTTTCGACCTCTGCAACCATGTTCTGAAATGCATGGGATTCTTGTATTAGTTCAGCAGTCCACATTTCATTGTAAGCCTTATCAAAATCTTTATCTGAAAATCACCATTGTAGCTCTGTAACTGCTTCAGACCTGTATCCACTCCTCTGTGAATGGACCAGTCTATAAATATCCCTGTTGTTCGTACACAGCTCTCCTGACTCACCGCTCGGAGCAGGTACAAGGAGGGGGAGGGCCATATCGACTCAAAGAAATATCTCTACATTCTTGAAATTATCTAGAAGAAACGTGATCATATATTTGCAGTCCATCAGGAATATGCTAAACTGTGCAAATGTCTTGACAAGAGGTTCAAGTTGGGTTGGGTGATGACAGTTTATTCTTTTGGTTGTATTAATTATTTTCAATTCTTTTTTATTTTTTAATATCTAAGGTAATATTAATTTTGACATACACAATACAGTCTATGTTAATTTGTAAATTTTAGCATAAATGAACTTTTTCCTTTTGTAAAAATAAAACCAAAATGAATTTAGCTGGGATATCAATTCATATTTTCAAAAGAACAAGGGGGCGCACAGAGAGAGTGCTGATACAGGTTGGCAAATATCGATCGACTGATACTGAAATTTGGGGAAATATTCCAATATCGCCAACCAATGAAGTTTTCTCATTGTTTTTTATTCTAAGCTCATTTTATTCTAAGTTAATTTATGTTAAAATGTACAAACTAACATACATTTTTCTCTCGCTCTGTCCACAGCACTCGTCCTCTCACAGTAATGGTCGCACTGAGGGGGGCTCACGCTCCTCCAGGACAGGGGTCCGCACTCGCAGCTCAGATGATCCTCAACCTCCTCATGTGGGAAACTACAGACTCCTCAAGACCATCGGCAAAGGAAACTTCGCCAAAGTCAAACTGGCTCGACACATACTCACAGGCAGAGAGGTGAGCGCCACTAATCACAAGGCACACGGTTCAAGTCCCAAAATGCGCTCATGTTTAGAGGCTGATTTGACTGACATCTCTGGGAATGCTTCATGTATGTCTATGTAGGAATGTTCAGCACTTACCATAGTGACACAATGCACACATTAGCAAACGGTCAGAAAAGTTTCTAAAAAGTATAAAAAAGATAAAAATAAAAAATGGATTTAAACATGTTGGCTAATGCTAGCTAGCTTGTCACTGTAATACTATTTGAGAGGGACTTGTTTAACATCATAAATTAGTTCTTTCTAGCCAGACTGTGTTAAAATAAAGCTCAGATTAAAATCTAACAAAGCCTTAGACAGAGCAGTGCCTACAGTTAACATCATACATCTGGGGAATGTTGATAACATCAGCTGCAGAGTATCAATAGGTGCTCTGCTATTTGTTGAATTATAGATGAGGCTAGGTGGATTGCTATGGACTGAAATCCCCTCGTAATACAAACTACCTGGCATATTTATTTACAATACAAGGTATTGAAGGTAACAGTTTGTAATAGCTACACAATTAGCCTTAATAAAGCATGAACAAAGACTTTATTCATAATGAACACATAGGCTTAGTAACTGCATAATTAAACTCCCAAACTCTTAACCCCTTAGTTAAGTGCTTACTAAGCCTGAATCATTCATAATAAAGTATTTGTTCATTATGCAGTAAGTGTAGTGATATGTGATAGTACCACATTTATATATGACCCAGTGTTACTTTGATTAATATACTAATTTCTAGACAATGTCATTTTCAAGACTTAATAAGAGACATTTATTTAATATTACCATGTGATCTTATGCTCGTCCTGATAAAGACCATTTGTAAACTGTTTGGAAAAGGTAAAATTTTGTCCTATTCAGTTTTCTGATACAAGTTTGCTCTATTTACTATATCGGGTATTGATATTTTGGACACCCCTCACATTGAATTTTAGCTTTGACAATAACTTCCAGCTGCAGAGCCCAGACCTGATGTAATTTTCCCTTTACAGTCACTCAGCCTCTGTCCACGTCTCTGTCCACGTCTCTGTCCACGTCTCTGTCCACGTCTCTGTCCACGTCTCTGTCCACGTTCACCTCTCTGTCCATGTTCTGACTGTAGCACTTCTGTTCACAGGTGGCCATTAAGATCATAGACAAGACCCAGCTCAACCCCAACAGTCTTCAGAAGGTACTGTGAATAATACTATGACTACTAATACTAATACTACTTTAACTGCTACTACTTCTGTCAATATTCCAAGGGGCTTCATTTGTCAGGAGTGCTTTAATTGTCCACATATCCACTCGACTCAGAGCTTGTTTAAATGTAAATCCTGCTGAGTATTATAAAGAACAGATAGGAGTATAGCAATTATTTTAGTTGACTCGTCAGATGATTATTTATATTATACATAGCTTTATTTACCATTTTCATCTGAAAATACGCGATTTGTGGTTAAAAATGTTTTTGTAATAAATGGCATGTGTTTCAGTCCAGTATACCCCAGATAACAATCATCAAAATGATTAGTGATGTCAAAACCTGATCTTGTCAGATCTCTGAAGCTAAGCAGGGGTGAGCCTGGTTAGTACTTTGATGAGAGACCGCTGGGAATACCAGGTGCCACAATGTCAGAAACTGTTGTGCATTATTGTGCAGCATAACATTAGATTTAAGAAATGTTTATTGTGATCGTTAGCATGTATGTTAAGTATGGACCACTAAGATTAAAAGTGTACTTAAAGCAGGGCTACACGTGGTAATGCTTTCCACCGAGGCTCTGGTGTTGCTTGTTGGTCAAGTGGTTGTCATTTATCAAAACAGTCCAGGTTTTTTATAGTGTGATGATTAATGGTTAACGCTAACTCTTCCATTGGAAATGCATTGGCTCTGGAATCAAGCCTGGAATTCTGTTTACACTGGAAGGGTTTATATAAGACTAATGCATTATCATTTCAGTATTTGATTTGTCATGATTATTCTGATTGCTCATTCATGGACTACACCAGGGCTCCCCTGGCCCTGGTACAGTCATGTTTGTCTTCTTGTTTCTGTCCCGGTATAGCCCTGATGTAGTCCTGCGTAAAGATAGGAGTTATGTCTCCTGTATTGTTCTGAATGGGAGCTGATCTGACAGCACTGTGCTCTTATGAAATCCTCCAAAGCCTTAACTCCTTTAAGATGCTAATGTCCCATAGAGAATGAATGTAGTGCTAGTTTCACCACAGTTTGAAGTTCTTGCTTTTGTTCAGTCTGGATCATTAAATATATGAGGCTGGTTTTGATCTGGTCAAGTTTCAGTTTAGGCTCAGTTTAAATAAAAGGGGCTCAACACTGGACTCTCGCTTCTAGTTGAAAGTAAAATTGACAAAAAACATAAAATAAAATAAAACAATTTTTTAGGTGCACTCTAGGTAACGTTTCTGGTAAAAGGACTGCTGTCTGCTTGTCTCCATGAAGATGTTAATGTTGTGTCTAGAGTGTGCCACAGTATGACATTATCTCCATAGGAACAAGCAGATGGAGACACCAGGCCAAACTCCAGGTCAGCTCTGTGGAAAGGCTCACGAATGTAAAACACATAATGAAACAACTGAATACTTTCATGCCATTCTGTAGAACATTCCAGGCAAAGCATTAACTTCTCCAATGAGACAGGAATGCCACCATAAAGGTTGCGTAGTGCAGCGTTTAATTTATATCATTTATAAAGAACCTGTCTTTTTGTAAAATTATTACTAGTCACCTGTATTTTTGTGTCATACCTGACATGTTTCGACGGCACTTTGCTCCTTCTTCCGAAATGTCGAGTTGATGTTGCTGTGACCGGTCAGTTGATTTACACAAAATCAATGTAAATCATCTGATCAGACACTGTGTACAAACTGTCTACCTCTGCATCTGCACAGGTTGAAGTCTGTCTGGACATGCATGTTTTTAAAGGCTCTAGTCTCTAAGGTCATATTGCCCTCTTCTCTCTCCCTCTTTTCGCTCCCTCCTTCTCTCTCTGCACTGTTTTTTAGATATTGACAGGATTTTAGCAGCTCTGGCCTCTGCTCCAAATCAGATTTTCCACCACAACTATTGATCTTTTGTCCCTCCAAGCTTCTCTGGCACTGACCAAAAACCCCAAATCACGCCAGTGCATGCAGAGCCACTGAGGAAGGCTTTAGTTAAAAAGGTTTAGTGGAAAAATAGTGACAATAAACAGCAATAGCAGTCATTTCTCCCTTAGAGACACACAGGTTTATTTTAGGAAACCCCAGTACACTTGTCATAGAGCCTCATTTGCATAAATAGTTTGATTGACAGATTAAAGGTGCCTACTTCGGTCACAAAGTCTAATTTTAGAGCTTTCACTGTTTTGGAAAAAGTAGAAACTTCTGTGTAGTGTCTCTAATTGGACCAGACAGTCATATTTTTGTTCCTTGCATAAAGTGGCTGGATTTCTAGAAACATCTACAAATAAATGTGGAAATAAAAATATTAAGGGATGACAGTGGCTTAGGTGGTGAAGAGGTTGTCCTATAACTGGCTGGAGGTTGTTTTATCCCAGCTCTGGCCGATATGGAGGGCAAGACAGTTTTCATGGCCCATCCTGATGTTTTTGAATCTTGGGGAGTCGTTGGCAGAGGTGTTGATAAGCCCAAATTACATCAGGGCATTGCTCCACATAATAAAATGATAAAAAAACACCATGTATCTCCAGTCTGTTGGTCTGGTTTTTCATCCCAAATTGAATATTGGCTTATTCTGCTAGGCCGATATTTGCATATTTTCTAATGAGGCTGGCTTTGACTAATATAGTTTATACTTTATATTAAAAAAAAGATTATAGTTCATTGAGTAGTTCTTGGGCCTTATAAGTTTGCATCTTCTCTTTTTATCAGTTAGTGTTGAATACAGCTGCTACCTGAAAATGACACATGGTATTGTATGGTATGCTTTTATTTAGACAGGGACAGTGCACGACATTACATTGACCTTAAAAAAACAGGAAAGATGTATGGTTCCAGGTTATAGAATAAATAGTAATTTCCATGTGTAGTCCCTGGACAGGCTGATGTTAAGTCAGAGTAACAGTTTGGTGTAGGTGAATGAAAGACCTGTAAACATATGGCACATACATCGAACACAACACATCTCACCCCTCAAATATGCCATTTCTAAAAACATTCAGTTCACACACACATACACATCCATACCAAATCATTCACACATGCACACAATCACTCATCTGTCTCCTTTAACCCCATCCTCAGTCTCCTGTGACTATCACACATTTACACATATTTATCCTGGACCACTTCCTGTAATTATGAAACTCGACACATACAGTTTGTTCACAAATGTGTGAAGCTGTGATCACACTTAGATTTGGACAATAACACACAAGTATGCAACTCGTTTTATGGCACCAAGTTATTGGGAATTATTCTTAGACTGGGACTTAATAGTTCTCTCAGTAAGAGAGTGAACCACGTTATCAAACTGTGTAATCCCATTTGAGTCTTGGATAATTTGGGAGAATTTGTGAGGCAAGAAATTGTTATTTGAAGAAGGCACTATATGACTATTAATCGCACAGTTTGCAGTTGGCAAATTGTGACTTTAATTTGGTTGTGATGAATCTAGGGCCCAGCAGTATGGTGATAAAAATCAAATCATGATCAGATTCCTGTGACAGTTAGTAATTTTAAAATTTGTAAGTGAGTGACAGGTGGATTTGACCCATCAGTGAAGTGGAATGCTCATGAGGAAATAAAAGGATTTACTTTACATTGAAAAGCATTATGTGTACATGAATTGTTATAAAATTGTAGTAAAAATCTAGGCTCAATATCATCAGGCAATTTGGTTATGAATTTGAAATACTAATATGCACAACGTGGCGATGTACTGCTACAGAAAGTCATGAGAAACTGAAAGCTGATAGATATTTACAGCAGTGTTACCTGGACATTGGCCCTAATAAAAGGATATATGAAAAACAGTGCACAAAGTACAAACATGCAGTGTTACGCCATCTTTACAATCATCGGAAATACACTACAGTCAAAGTTTGGACACACTTTTTCATTTAAACTATGAATGACACATGAAATGTACTAACCAAAAAATAAACTCAAAATGGCCACTCTTTGCTTTTGTCACTGCTTTTGAGAATTGACCCTGACATGGGTCATTTTTTTTTTACCCTATCACGGCACAGCTGTGAAGTGGAAACCATTTCAGGAGACTTCATCATGAAGCTTATTGAGAGAAGGCTGAGGGTTTGCAGCACTGTCGACAAAGCAAAGGGTGGATACTTTGAGAATTTGAAAATAAAATATAAAAAATATTTAGTTGAGTTATTTAACTTTTATCTTTGCTACATAATTTCATACATCTTGTAGCTCATAATGGATATCTTCCATATTTTTTTAAAATGTAGAAAGTAGTACACATAAAGAAAAAACACTCAATGAGAAGGTGTGTCTGAACTTTTGACTGGTAATTCACGTTTTAACATTTCTCTGAATAGTCACATGATTGCATATCAGACAGACCCCATATAAGATGCTCTCTCTTAAAAGGAGCTTGAGCCCTGTTCCTCTTCTGTGTAACTCCAGTCTGTCTCTTACATAACTGACAGGAACTCTTTATTTTGGGGTCTGGTTCCTAAAGTTTAAGCCTCTCTTCTGCCCCCAGCCTCTGTCCCGAGTCAGCCCGCTTGGCCTGTCTGCAGGGTCAGAGATCAGTGTCTGCAGGGGTCAGAGGTCACATGGAGGAGGAGGAGGAGGAGGGAGGAGTTTGATTAAATGTAAACAGACACAAGCTGATGCATTAGTTTTTATTCAGGCACACGGGAAGCACCATGATTAGCAAACACTGGGCTAGGTTTATATAACTACAAATGTGTACTTTCTCAATTCAAACCTTTGGAGCCTGATTTAAAACTGTAGAGCATCAAGTTGTGTTACACTGCTCTGTAACATTCAAGGCCATGGAGACATCCACACCTTTTAGTCAAAAATATATACAATTGTTATATTACAATTGTCTTTATTTTTTTTTTTTCCATAATACCCTGCCTGTTGTAGAAATTTGCTTGACACAGACAGTTTTATTTACTAAAGTAAATTTGAATTTGTGGAGTTAATCCTTGAGCAAACATGGCATTTTGCTCTGTTTAGCTTTCAATACTGAGGCTTTCTGCTTTGTGCCAAACACATCTATGATCTATCCATGGGTTTCATGCAATGTTTGTGGACTTTTTCCCACTCAAAAGATATAATACATTGTTTTGTAATTGTTAATGGTAGAGCTGAACGATTTGAGAAAAATATATCATTGTGATTGTTCTCTCAACATGGTGATTGCAATTATATTTGCTCTTTGTGTTTTAGTTTAAAGCTCACATTTTACACACATTGAGAAGAGTTGACAAAAAAGACTGAAATGTGACCTGACAATTTAATACAAGAATCACATTTCAGAACATGTTTGTACAGATCTAAACTACAGAGTTAGCAGTTTGAATAGGGCAGGAGATTTTGTTGTTTGCAATTTTGGGAGTACCATCATTTCCTCCACAGCCTTTGATTTGCTAATTGTGGCCATTCAAATTGTGATTTCAATTTGCTATTAATCTTGCAGCCCCAGTCTATGGCAACCGTCCTAATTTTCCATTATTCTGAAACCCATGGACATTCTAATTATTATACTGAATAGTATTACAAACATGGTCATGATGTTTTATATGACATAGTGTCCCAGACTCTGCTTTGTATTGAGTGTCTAATGCTAAGTCTCTGTTTTGCGTTGTGCAGCGCTTATAGCATATTGGCCTCAGCGTGGGGCCTGGAGCATGTATACAAACACCACAGGGGTCAAAGGTCGCCTGTAAACCTCTCCATGTGTCTACACTCTACTAAATTTAACACTCCCAGCTTTTTCTCACTTGTGTTAAATACTGGACTCAACCGGGGACTCAACCGTGGACTCAACCGTGGACTCAACCGTGGACTCAACCGTGGACTCAACCGTGGACTCAACCGTGGACTCAACCGTGGACTCAACCGGGGACCTGAACCGGTGACTGAAACAGGGTCTGGACCAAGGACTAAACCAGTGTCCGAACCAGCATCGGAACCACCGACTGAACCAAGGTCCGAACCAGGGACTTATTCGCAATCAAAGACAATACTACTATTTAAGTAATATAATCTCCTTTGGAAACAACTGAATGTACAAGTTTTGTTTTAGTTTAACATTTCATATTTATGATCATGGAGGGAAAGTGAAGTGGAACTAAAAACTAAATCAACTTTTTGTGCTGCTGTTGCTTGAATAGCGTTGTCTACTGTTCCCAGTCCTTTTTTGGGAATTTTAGATCAAATTACGTGAATGTGCAGCTTTCTGTTCAAAAACAGTGTGTGCTACCTCCAGTGTCTCCTGCAGTTTCAAGTACTACATGACATCACACATGACTGCCCCGATTACAGCCCGGAGGCACAGCGGCTGTATTTGAAATGCAGTTGTGGGGGGAGTTTAAAATGGAATTCTTGCCAAAAATCTGATATTTTTACAAAACCATTCAGCCCTCCCCCAACTGATTACTTTATTACTGATAAACGGATCATTACATCTTCCTTTCTTGTTGAACTGCTCCTTCACCTCTGTAATGTTCCGTTGGTTTATATGGAGAGTTTTACATGGGGAGGTGTCGTGTGTCCTGGGCCTGTGTCATGAGACTGTTGCATAACGCGGACAGCTGTGGCTCATTGTGTATGACGGATCAGCCTTTCCAAAGCCTCTGCTCTCATTGACCCTGTTTACACTGTTGTTTTAACACTTTAATACTGCGTTTTAAGTCTTGTTTTTTTTGTTTATGGCCCTGAATGTCTCAAAAACGTCTCCCTGATCAGACAGGTGCAAGGCAGAAGTCCCCTGGCAAGTTTCCATAACAGCTGTGATCTCATATGTTGTTTTTTTACCTTTATTATTGTACTTGTCAGGTTATTGGTAATAATGAATTTGGTGCTTGGTTGCTCTTCAGATAATGTTTACGCTCTAAACAGTGTTGTCAAAAACTACATAAGGCACCAAATATGCAAACCAGCATTTAACGAGTTTTAGACTAGAATAAACAGGGACCCCAGTGCACACTAGATTTAGGTCTGTTTACTTTTGGGTCGGCCTTGTTCACACCGCATCATTCACAGAAAACACCTTGAATCACGTCAGAGGCCATCAGCTGATTGCTGAACTTATTTTTATGAGAACACCCTTCAAGTGGACAGAACCCCGTGAATAGGTGCACATGCACTCACTTGTCCTTCACGTGGTGGTCTTTTCACCCCACTCCAGAATGCCAGTGGAGAACCTCTGAAACCTCCCGTTTCAAACGCTCTCAGACCGTCCGTTTACTGCGGTCCAGAATGCAATTGTTGGATTCATATCGGCCCAAACACTCTAATGTAATAGAGGCACTGTATATGATTTTTGCAAAAAAGCAGGAAAAACATGACTAAAATCGGGTACAGACTAGACTAGACATTATGTCAATATTGTGGTAATGAGTTGACTAAGCCATATTTTATCATTTTCTGTTGGATTTTACTAGAAAATTGTATCACTTATTTACTATCAATCTGTAGTAGTTCCCCATGTTAAAACCATACATCGCCTTAAACAGTGCAGTGCTGAAGCGGAGCGTTCAAGGAAAGTGTTTTTAAATATTCATGTTTTAGTGGCTCTGACCTCCAGTTCCTTTTAAGGCACACGAGGCCAAGTCTGAGGGACAGATGTAGTATTTTGAACGGTTTACTATACTAGGACTGCACAATTTTGGGGAAAAAATGTAATTGCAATTTTGGGAAGTATTGTGGTTATGATCAGACATTGTAAACAACTCCAGAAGTAATGACATTTGAGAGAAGACCTAAATATGAACTGATAACTTTTGATATTGTTTTTTACGGAGGACATTTTATTACCTAAATAACTGCAGGCTTTGGTTGCAATATAAGGTGCAGTCCTATTTATTACATTGTCTGCCTTTTAAAAACATCTTAAACTCGTCTTCAGTCAGTCAAAATTGGTATCTTCTATCTTTGCAGAGCTTTTATCCACCATCTTGGGTTGACCGTCAGTGTCGCCACTTAAAGAATGAGACATGAGACATTTATAATTTAGCACAACTTGAATTTTAATGTTTCGCTGATACCACATGCCTCAGCTATATAAGGCTCGGCAGCTCAGATACTAAAGCTATGAAAGTGTTTGTGTGGTTTCAGTGGTCAGTCAAAAGTGAAAGTGAAAAGGTGAAAAGGTTACACAAAAAATGTACTACTACATTATATTTATAGTCGCTGCTTTTGAAAGAAATACACAAACTTTTGATCCACAAATGTTGAACCTCATCATTTCTTTGGGATTGGCTCCACAAACCTGTTGTATTAATCTCAAGGCTTAAAGTCCTTTCAACTGAGAACAATCACATCTGTTGGGTTAAATAATGGCACCACTTTCTGAAGCTTAATTTCACTTCTGTTTATTTAAACTGGCAGAGAGGACATTAACCAGGTCAACAAATCTGCCATCTGACAGTTAAACAGAAAATTCCACCATAGAATTCTGACCCGTCTCCAGCTCAGTTTAAAGTATGGACAACAGTGTTAAACAGTATTTGTGTTGTCACGATATAAAAAATTTGAAACTAGACTTGATTCTCGACTCTGATACTCCCAATGATAATTAAAAAACACTCATACTTTCTTTAGACTGGAATATTGTAGGTTTTATTTTTACAGTGGCAGATAAATGTGGCAAAAATAAGTTAAGTGGATAAAAATACAACTCACCATACCTCTGAATCAGTGGTAGCCCTGCGTTTGTTTCTTTGCAATGAGGTGGTCCCGTCTAGGAGTGATGAGAGACAGTGACATCCACAGTGTGTTTTTCATGTCCAGTCTGCTCCGTGATTTTGTCTTGGTTGTCACTGCACACAGATGTTGGAAATGGCAGTAAGATTTTCAGTGCTCTTTTGGCGATGTCGGGATAATCTGACTTGATTTTCATCCAGAATGTCAGCAGAGATGTCGTCTCAAATATACATTTAAGACCAACATCATTTGCAATCTCCAACAGCTGATCCTCTTGTTGCACAGACATGCTCGATTCACAGATCCATTCATGCGCAGTTCATGGGTCTTTTGTGGTTGGGAAGTAGTAGAGCAGATCTAGCACAGATGTAATAAACTTGCCATTATATTCAATGGATTTCTGTGGTGATTTCCTATCAGGATTTTCATTATATATCTACGGACGAGCTTATTAGCGTGTCTTGGACAGGCGAAAGTTGCGTCGGAAAAGATGCCGTCGCTGATAAAATGTACTGTTTTTGTGCGGCCTGGTAGCAAATGCACAATGGGCTGGTACCGGTCCCTGGCCTGGTGGTTGGGGACCATTGCTTTAGACCATAGAATGTCTTTTCAACATTACATTATAGGACTTTCTTGTCTATTCCCATGTGGCTATGCAGGAAAGGATCATTTCTGTCCTGTGTAACTTTTAGTATTGATACTTACTCAAATGAGTATCTAGTTTCAAGTTTTAATATTGATTAGTATCAGATTTTCGATACTAAACCCTAAACCATATTACTTTCAGTTGTAGATTTGTTGTGTACAGTTACTAGAAAGAGCCTTGACCGTCTGTTTTTGTCCCTAACCACTTCCTGTAGCTCCGCTTTCATGAAAGATTGATGCGTTTCATATTTTTCTGGAGCGGAAGAAACAAATGTGTAGTTCACGGCGTTCGATCAATAAAACATGAGCGGAACTCCAATGTGGTGTGAGGAAAGAACTGGAGACCCAGGAGTTTAAAACAGGAAGAGACTGAGAGATTATACTGAAGTTTATCAAGTGAGAGGGCAGAGAGGACAAGAAATACATAATCAGGTCAAATTACAACAAACTGAGGTACATTTTTTTAAATGTAAGGTCCTAGTCCCGGTCTAGTCCCGGGTTGAGTCAATTTATCAGTGTATGGAGTGAAATAATTATTTGTTATAATTATTATTTGGGATCCCCCCACTCTGTATCCTCCCTCCCTCCATTTCTTGTCCTCACTTGTCTTGTTTTCCCTAATGTCTGTGGTCATTAGAGTGGTGAACAAGACTGCACAGTTTTGAAATCTTTTCAAATCAAATGAGTCTGTGTCTGCTCGTGCTTTAACGGGTGCATTTGTCAGGCCTCTCTGTTACATAACGATTCAAAGTATCAAAAACTGTCAATTCTAACTGCATAATTTCAGCAAGTGTGCGTGGAAGTCTTATTTTCATGGTTTTCACATCAGGTTGGGGCTTATTTTTGAGTTGGCATTATTATTGGGAAGATTTGTTTTGTTCTTTTGACTATTCATTTATTTGGATTTTTCCTTCATGTTATCATAAAAACTACATCATAACATGATACTTTTGTTTCTTTCAGCTCTTCAGAGAAGTTAGAATAATGAAGATCTTAAATCATCCCAATATCGGTAAGCACTGGTTTGAACTCAACTTAAACCCACTACACAAAACTAGAATTCTCAATTATAATAATACTAAATAATACTGTTAGTTTGACAAAATGTCCATGTTTTTGGGATGCTACTATAGTACATTATGGACAAGTCTGCATATTATTAGTATAAAAAAAAAATCTTGAACTACTCAGTTGTGTCAACATTGTCCACCCCTAATTCAAATATATGACTTAAAATTTCAATCTCTGAAATCTTTACCCATTTTTTTCCTGCTATCTCATCAACTAAATGTATCTGATTTGTACAGTCTTAAAAATGTAAAAAACTGAACAATTTCATGTTGCAGTGGTCCAAAGTTATTCCTCACTTTCCTTATCACAGTGAATAATTTGGATGCTCAGAATGCATGAGTTTATAAGCGCTTTTCTCAACTTTCAGAGGTCGTCACGGTAATTTTAACAACTAGCATGCTTACAACACACTTTCGTGATTCTCGAAAAATAAAACACTTTCTAATTAGATGCAGACAGTACACAATGGACTTTTTTAGTTCTCAAGAGCTGCGTATACAGTATATTTGTACTGGAGCAAGACACATTTTGCTCAAATACATTACATATACACTTAAACTTTCTTTCACTTGTCGCTGATCTTCATTTTACAGCAAAGCGCTCAAACTATTGGACAAACTGTATAACGTAAATAAGGCATATTTGTATTAGCAGACACCAATCAGACAGTTCAGTCTCGGGTCATGTATTTTTCATAACACCTGAATGCCCGTTCAGTCTGGCTGCAGATGGATTCATGACAGCGACACCGCTCCTCTCTTTGAACTGTTTGAAGTTTTAATTGAATCATAATTGGTTTCTTCGTCTCTTTGTTCTTTTTCCAGTGAAACTCTTTGAAGTGATCGAGACAGAGAGGACGCTTTACCTGGTCATGGAGTACGCCAGCGGAGGTGAGAAAATAAAATTGAATTCTAAAAAACAGTAGGATATTTTTTGCATTTTAAAGGTTGAAAAGGTAAATTCAAACTTTAAGGCTGTGATGTCAAAGGCAGTTTTATTCTGAAATTCTGAACAATATGGGTGTTTGCTTTTCCATGCCATTTTGTCACATTAAAGCTGCACTATGAAATTTTTCTTGCACTTGTAAGATAAGTTTAAAGGTACGTTATATAATGACATGATTCCATGGAAATAGAAAATGAATACTTTTCCATGGCCATACTGTGGGTGATTACTGCCAAAGGAATAACATTTCCTCCAAGCCAAATAAGGTCAGGTTTGTAGAGATGCAAGCACATTTTTTGCTTTGTTTTTTTTCTTATTGAAAGCAAATATTAATACATTGCAGGATTAATTTCCTGAACATAAACTGTAGACTTTTTAGCTGTTTAACGTGAATAATCAACAATCAAATTTCTTCCTCCAAACTCCATCTGCTCCACACCACATGCTTTTACTGACACAGGATTGACTGTAGACTTCTTCCATTAAAAAGATCCAAGCTGATCATTGACCATTAGAAATGACTGAATCTCTATTAACATTTGATTAATTCCATAGCTGTAGATTTTATATCAAGTTTTACATGATTCACAAAATTATTCAATCTTCAGTTCGTTGCGTTTCATTTACCCACTGCCACTTCTGACCCAATTGGAGCTGAATAGATTTACACCCTGAAGCTAAACATTTTCAATCTGCTCCCAATGATTTTTAAATGACTCCTCTTCATCTCCCCTCTGCGTTACAAACATCCAAATTGTATGAACTTCAACTTGTTTTTTCTACTTTTAAAAGTCCTCCTATATTACAGCAAATGAGTTATTGTGAGCTTTAAGCCATATTATAATTGCTACCTCATCAAAAACATACCTGGAGTTGTGGTTTGTTTCATTCACACGTGTTTGTGTAATCGTGGATTGTTGGTCTGTTTACGTCTCCAAACCTCAAAATGCTCAGTTCCTACTTGTGATGTCATGGTAGTAGTTTTCTTGTTAACAGCTCCTTTTACATTTAGTTCAGTAGCAAACAATTCAGGTGAAGATGACATCACAAAGTGGAACAGAGTGTTTTCTGTCTGAGAGAAGAGCTCATCCTAAATATGCAGAGTTTGTGTGTTAAACATGTGTGAATTAAACAAAAGCCCAGGTATGTTTTTGATGAGCAAATAATACTATAACATGGATCAGAAAATAGCGTAATATAGGCCCTTTAACCAAACAAGAGTAATCTCTTGTTTTTCCCATCATAACATCCAGCTTTTGTCCATTCTATTTTTGAAATCTGACTCAGAGGATATCGATTGAACGCTTCTTTTTCCGGTGTTGTAAAAAGCACTCCAACGCCCCTTCAGGTCATCGCTGTGTGGAGTCTTCTTTTAATCTTGGCTGTGCGTGGATGTTAGCGTTAGCACATGAGCTAGTGCTGTCACGTTTTAGACGGGGGTGTTTGGACGATAGGAAGAGGATGATATGAATAGCTTGTTTTTTATTATTGCATTGTTGGAGTTTATATTTGATAGGCCAAGTTGCAATCCTATTTCATAATAAACGCTAGCATATTTTTTACAACCTATTTACCTCTAGGCATAGCATCACTTTTAATTTGCAACCATTAATACTTTGTCGTGACATCCCATTCTACATGTAGCTCTGTGGTAGAATGTTCAGCAGTTACCATGGTGACAGTGCACGTATTAGCAAACACTACCAAAAACAAAAAAATGGATTTAAACAACACATTTTCAGGAGCCTGTGATCAATACGATCGGGACTATGGATGCTTTAGATGTTTGATTTGCAACTAAAAGGTGAGAGTGACTAACTGAAAAACTGTTGGCTAAGGCTAGGTAGCTACGTCAGCTCCTTTATGCTCAGACTGTGTTAAAACAAAGCTCAGATTAACGTCTAACAAGCCTCGGCTAGAACAGTGCTTATAGTTAGTGTCACATCCCCAGGGAATGTTAATGACATCAGCAGCAAAGTATCAATAAATAAAACAACACAATAAACCAACTATTCAACAAAACAGTGATTTAGATTTATATTTTGAATCCAGACTCTATACACAGACAGGCTATATATTTTGTTGTAGTATTATAACAATGCCAGAGGAAACATGTATGTAAATATCATGACAAACTTCTTGGCAGTATCGATACAGGAGTGTGTATCATAATACTTTTAAATCATGTCATTAATGTACTTAAATGCAGAGTTTTATACTTGACTATGTGCTCAGTGGTGCATTAAGGCCTAAGGTAAACTTTTAAGACATTTTTGGAGATTAAACGCTACATATACTTTGCTTTTTATCCTGTTATTATCCTGTTATTGTAGAAAATAAGTTGAAAGTTTATTATGTGTTCTGATAATAATGTGTCTAACTTGGCTTCCCTCTCTGTCTTTTTTAGGAGAGGTGTTTGACTACCTGGTGGCTCACGGCAGAATGAAGGAGAAGGAGGCGCGGGCCAAATTTAGACAGGTATTGCTGCTACGCTACGGATATTCACTGTGCTTTTAAAACAGTTTGCAGTGGGCCGAAGGTATTTCTCACTTACCTAACGCATTCTGAGCGTCCTAATTATCCACAGCAATGAGTTTATAAGCGCTTTTCTCAACTTTTAGAGCCCAGAGCGGAGTCATCACGCCACAGCTTATAGCAACTAGCATGCTAACAGTGCACCAGCCTTACTTCCTGGTTTGAGGAAGATAAAAAACACTTTGCAATTAGATGCAGACCACACAGAGCAGTCTCATTTTGACCTTAAGAGTTGCTTTAATAATATATCTGTATATCTGACAATGCCACAAGTATAAAGTATTACCGGTATTTGTATCACCATTTGTTCTGATACTTTTTAGACTATGGGGGCAAAAATTTGACTCTGGGGGACAACCGTGTCTAAAACTGACAAAACTATTTTAGTCGATACAATTAATACTGTCAGTTATTACAGTTATTTAAATGGTGTTGTCGTAGTATTGAACAGTCGTAGCCGGTAGTTCCTCTTTATTTCAGCTGAAGAACAGAAGTCACACAAGTAAATATTGACTTAAGATTCTTAAACATCGTGAAACATTAACCCTTCACGCTCTCCTTCCTCTTTTCACTTCTCGATTCTCCTCTTATACTTTTACCATCTACGCTGCAAAAACAGTAACAACAGAGTAATTACGGCTTGGAGGTATTACATTAATCTTGATTTTAGAAGTTGTGTTATAGATGTATTTATCAGGTCTTGCTTTTTTTTTTTTTCTGGGTGGGTTTAATACTCTTTTGTAACCTCATTTCTTATTTTGCTTAAAGAAATTTGATCAATCTAATGTTTTTGAAAGAAATATTCAAACTTATGATCCACAAATGTTGAACCTTCTCATTATTTGTTTGGTAATGGCTCGACAAACATGTCACATTAATCTTATGGTTTAAAGTCTTTCCAGCTGACAACAATCACAATACCACTTTCTGAAGCTATTGTGAAAAAAATGATTTCAATTTTGTTTATTTATGCTGACAGACAAAACTGTGACTTTGTACCACTTTTTGTTTCATGTGGATAGGCTCGGTAATTACGGAGATATTAACCATAAACCAGGTCAACACATCTGCATCTGACAGTTAAACGGCAAATGCCACCACAGAATTCTGACCCGTCTCCAGCTCAGTTTAAACTACGGAGACTCCAAAACGTTGTGAGGTCATGTGAACAAAATTGTATGTGTTTGACCAGCGCCTCTGCAGCTTCAGGGTTGCTTTACTTACTGTTCTAAACACTGAAACACGTCACATGAGCTTCACAAACTGGAAAAACAAGACCTCATTTAAACATTTGAAGCAGCAAGAAGAGTTTTTTCATGTCACCAATGGAGACGGATGTTTAAATAGTGTTTCAAAAGTGGATCAGTTGTTAAAACGCAATGTAAAGTGTTGGCAGTGCTGGAAAACAGTATGGCAGAGTTATGTATTTTGATTTTATTCAGTTGCATTTGTTTATGTTGGTAAAATAAACCTGTGAGCGACGTCGCCTTTCCGCAGACCTGACCTGGTGGCACCTAAATAAGTTTAATGCCTTATTGTCGAACATTCTCAGCAATAATATCATCGGTTTATAATTTAATCAGTCCCAAAAGTGGAAGGTTTATGGTTAGGCATGAAGATTCACACCCTGCTTAACAATAAAAAAAATGAAGTTCTGGTTTAGTTGTAAAATGTGGTTATTCTGTTTAAAACATAATGATCAAATTGATTCGTCGCAGCTGATGTCGCCAACATTCCCTGGGGGGTGTAATGCTAACTGTAGACACTGCTCTGTCTGAAAATCTGCGTTAAAACAAAGGTCAGATTAACAAACTGACTTAGCTGGAACTACAACAGGAGAGCTGCTTTGTTCTCACTCTCAAATAACGTTAGTCACAAGCTACTAGCATGAGCGTTAGTCACTCCCACCTTTTTGTGTAAAATCAGACATTTTCTTGAGTTTGCTCATGTGTGCATTGTGTCGCCACGGTACGTCCTGAACAATCCACCACAGAGGTACATGTAGAACACCCCCTTCACGTCACTGCAAAGTATCAATAGTTTTGAGTATCAGTGATTGAACAGCACAGCTCAGATTCTGTTTTACTCGCTTCAGTCTCTCGAGCAGCTTTCGATCGCAACTGTGTCTGTGTGAATTCTATGGGAGTTTAGTTTCTGTTGTTTCATTTGTGCCTTTAACAAACTTCAGAGTTAACCACAACTCGCCCTCTTTTTTCACCACATCCTCCTCCTCCATCTGTGAACTCAAGAAAATAATATAACCACTCTCTCCCCCTCCCTCCGTGTCTCTCTACACTCCTCCTCCTATACAACCTCTCTCTCTCTCTCTACCCTCGCTCTTTACTCTACTCACCCCTCCCTCCGTCTTGCTCTCTCTCACTCTTTCTACTCCCCTCTCTCTTTCCCTTTCTCGCTCTGTTGCTTATATCTCTCCTTCTCCTCCCTCCATCTCTTTTCCCTTTCTCTGTCTGCCTCCCCCTGTCTCATATCTGATATTTCTCTCTCTCTCTCTTTCCTTTCCTCTCCTCCTCCTCCCCCCTCCTTCCCACTCTCTCTTTTATAGATTGTATCAGCGGTGCAGTACTGCCACCAGAAGCACATTGTTCACAGAGACCTCAAGGTGAGACACATGTAACACAATACTTGGAAAGCATAAAGCGGTGCATGCGTACAGATACAGATAGTTTTTAAATGCCATCTTATTATGTCAATGTTTTAGCTCCACAAAACGAACTAAAGTATAAAAACTGTGACCCTTGAAGAAGCAAAAATAAGTTTCAAGTCATTCTCTTCTCCTAAAAAGTATACAAAAATACATAGTGCTTTTGTATGTGGCTGTTCCTATGGCAATAACTACTTTTGCATTCAGAAAGTTCAGTTTCATAGAGCTGGCCATATACTATAGGAGTGGTAATGTATTAGAATAAAAGGTTTCAGAATTAATGGTTTCATTTTCTGAAACTGTTTTGAGCAAACAATCTGACTTTGATTGGTTTATACTGACACAGAAGATGTTGAACTTTGTACCAGTTTTTGTTTCTTGTGGATAGGCCTAGTAATTAGAGATATTAACCATAAACCAGGTCAACAAATCTGCAGCAAATTCCACCATAGAATTCTGACCTGACTCAGATCAAACTGTAGGTATTTTATTCTACAATGTTGTGATGTCATGTTCGTAATGTCAGTAATTGTGAATAATCATTGTATTGTGATGCTTCTTCACACAGTAATTATAACACTAAAATTTGATATCAGGGTTTAGATTAGGGGTGTTGTAGTATAATTATAGCAGATCTATGCCTGACTGTTCTCCTCCCCACCTACAGGCGGAGAACCTGCTCTTGGACGCGGACATGAACATAAAGATCGCAGACTTTGGCTTCAGTAACGAGTTCACGATGGGAAACAAACTGGACACGTTCTGCGGCTCTCCTCCGTATGCGGCTCCGGAGCTGTTCCAAGGAAAGAAGTACGATGGTCCCGAGGTTGACGTGTGGAGTCTGGGGGTCATCCTCTACACTCTGGTCAGCGGGTCTCTGCCCTTCGATGGACAGAACCTCAAGGTACAACAGAGAGAGGGGGATAAAGTATTGTGACGTCAAAGCATAACAAAGCACTACTCTAGTGATTATTCATTCACTCCACACTGGGTGTTAATAAGTTAAGGTTGTAGCCACAGCTGCCCTGGGGCAGACTGGCAGAAGTGGGACTGCCAATCTACACCATCGGCCCCTCTGCCCCCTGACCCTCACCAATCGCTCACACACCACATTCATACTAGGCAATGTGGACACCTTGCCTAAGCACACAGCAACAGAGCAGGAATCGATTTTCCAACCTTTGGTTTGGGGGAACGTCTGCTCTTACCACTGAGCAGCTGTCGCCCCAAACATTTGGTAACATTTCAGAGAGGAAATATGAACTTTCAAAACATGTTTGTAGATGTCTAAACTAATGGGTTAGTAGGTTTTATTGTTATATTCCAGGTGACATCACTCCATTCTTATCATTAGTGGATATAGCCAAAATACCTAATATTCTAATTTGTCGTATCACAACAGTTATTGTGTATTATTATCCCTTTTTCAATATGTCTTCCATCTCTGATTGTGACCACTCATGTGGAAATGTCTGTCCTGTTTTTGACCTAAATGACCCCTTTTCTCTTGATCTTGTGTTTTTTTTATCTTGTGTATCTCTGCATCCAAGGTTAACTCTCTCACATCTGTGTTGTTTCTTTAGGAGCTTCGTGAGCGTGTACTGAGAGGCAAATACAGGATTCCCTTCTACATGTCCACAGACTGCGAAAACCTCCTCAAGCGCTTCCTAGTGCTGAACCCGGGTAAACGGGGCACTCTCGAGGTGAGGGAGGACGCCCAAAATGTAAATATACTTTTCTACATTTAAGCCCCACCATACCAGCATGACGCGTCCACCGGAGGATGCTGTCTGTCCTCACTCCACTTGTCCTCTCACTGTCTCTTTAAGTCCACTCTTTGGTTGTATGATTTAAATTATTTGTCTTTTGTTTAAATGTATATTATTTTAATTGTGACAGTGGGTACATATACATGACCAGTTTAAATCAGGTAACTAGAGTAATCCGATAACCCAATGATTGGATCTGATTTTGGATTCTGGTGGCAATGTTGTATTTGACAAAGACAAGACAATGAATTTTAAAATAACGCTTTCAATCTGTAACATTTTCTTTCATTTTTGTCTTTGCCAGTATGATTAGAACAAATGAAAAAAACTTTTAAAAATGTATTTAATAATTTACTCATGTATACTATATTTTTGTATCAGTATGGACAGTTTTACTTTTAGATATTTCAAAACTATAGCTACTATATAGACTATCTCCTTATTTTTTATCTCCAATTAACTTATATCCATAGTAACGACAGTATAGCCTCACAGACCCACAGGAAACCCCCCCCCCCTCTGCTTTAACAGAGTTGGTCTTTACTGGATCAAACTGCCCTTGCTCAGTCACATGTTTGGACCTGTGCTTTGGGTCGAACTCTCTGTGAAAACGTTACATCAGAGGTCACACTGATAATTAATTTGGCTCAGGTTCATCAAAAACCATCAATGAAATCGCTCTTGAAATCCAAATGGTGCAAACAGACTGCAGAGGGGGAGGATAGAGGCATCAAAAGAATGGATCAGTGGAACACGAGCTTAAATTCAGGCTCGTATAAGAATTTGGCGATTATTTAACTCAGCCTGGGTCTCTTAAAGTCGCACTATGTAACTTTTCTGTTATTAGTATGACAATAAATTAATCTATTGTACTTTTATTAAATTACAAGTGTGTTTATTGCCTAAAGTACCTTGATAAACTTGCATTCTTACAGTGCCACCTGCTTGTCTCCACAGCGGTAGATACATTTGATGCCATAGTGTCAAACATTCCAGGCAAAGCAATAGCATTTTCCTCAATCTGAAAAGTTACATAGTGCTTCTTTAATGAAAACACTAAAAGCTCAGGGTTTCTACAGCACTGTTTGCCTCTACACAGACAAATGCACACACATTAATATGTACCATGAGATTTGGCTATTGTCACATCCCTACTGTTAATGTTCTGCATGCATCCTTGTCTGTGAAAGTTCAATTATGTCAGAATTATATCGTTTTAACAGTATTTGTATGGTTCTAATGTGCTTGTTGTTTTTGCAGCAAATCATGAAGGACCGGTGGATAAACTCTGGGTTTGAGGATGACGAGCTGAAGCCTTACACTGAGCCAGAGCTTGACATCACAGATCAGAAGAGGATAGGTAACTACGCACTGCACAGCACAGACCTTTATTTCAGCCATAGTTACATTTTAAAAACGATATATTAGCTTAGGGACTCAACAATATGTCCCCATGTTAATTATTTGAACAAATCAATAATTTATGTTTGTTTTTACACCAGAGGTGTCAAACACATTTTCACTGAGGGCCACATCTGCAAAATGGCTGCCCTCAAAGGGCCAGATGTAAAATAACTACTTGTTAATATATCATTTCTGTATTTATAACTTATTCAAGTTACAAATATTGCATATACATTTGCCTAGATGTAAAAATATAGCTCTGTAACTGTATCTCCTGATAAAATGACATTTTAAGACCATCATACCTTTAATTTACCCTGTCAAGGGCCACATAAAATGATGTGGAGGGCCACATTTGGCCCGCGGGCCTTGAGTTTGACACATGTGTTCTACACAGTTGTCGTACTCCCAGACCTAAAACCCTATTTGTTAAAGTCCTTAGCTAGAACAGTATAAAATTAAAAATTATATAACCAGATGATTTTAAAATAGGCGGAATAGAAGGAAACTTTTGAGTGCAATGGTCAATGCAAATTGTGTTTAGAAATTGTTTCATGGGATTTAGTGAGTTGACTTTTTTCCTGTTATGGTTATGGACGCCATTTTGAGAACTTTTGACCGTTAAAAAGATGAAATACTGTGTTACGAAGTATTAATTACCAGAGTTACTGCTCAAATTTATCTTCTCTCTGAAACTTGTAGATAAAATACAATAGTTTTTTTGTTTTTTTAAATCAGAATCAAAGTAATTGTTTCCCCTGTAATTAAGTGTATGAGATGCAGTTTGAGCTTGTATTGTCCGATTGAATATTGTGTATCTGTGTATCCCTTGTATGAACCTCCTTTTCTCAGTATCAGGGATAGTCCTCTGCTGCTAATTATCTCGCTCTGGTCCAGAAAAGATGAAAAGTCATATTGAATTAATGATGAGACCAACGCAGAGGCAGAAACCAGAGGAGGCACGAGGCGTTACGTAACAGTATGAACTTTTATCTGAGAGGAATCCTCCCAAATAAATAATGTAGGAAAGATTACGCAAAACACAACTGAAGAAATGTGCATGCGACCAGAGTAAAAGGGGGTCTCATTTGGTTTGGTTTAGCTTTCAGTGTTCACCTACATGACATTTTTCTATGATTTGCTGTGTAATACTTTAGTTTAGCATAAGATTGTAATTATAATTGTAGGATAAAATCTCAAAAATGCGTAGAAAATCAGACTGATGATTGTTGACCCATTTGAATTTTATTATCAGGTAATCAGGAAGTGTGCGTTTACCATCCTAGTTGTTGTTAGCTTTATCTTGTCCGTGAGAAGGGCTTATAAACTCATTTTACTGAATAATTAATTAGAATGTTTGAAATACGTCAGGTAAGCAAGGAATAACTTTGGATCACTGCAAACCATTTAAAAGGAACTAGTTCTGTTTTTCATGTTTTAAGAGTGTAAAAGTTGGGCACCGTGCCTTTAATATACTTATTAGACAAGCCCAGTCAATAAAATGCATTACTGGGAAAAATGACACAATGCAACCACCACTGGTCGATGTAGTCCTCCAACTCTGCTCACGCGTTTTAGCCTGTAAGTGTAAAATATTGATGATTTCGGGAAGTGTCTCATGAAGGTTTGAGTCGTGAGGTTGCCGTGGAGGGGAGGGGCTGTCTCTTTAATGCACTTTAACACAGAGACAGAGAAACAGAGGTAGATTTATGATGGAGGGAAACCAGGGCTTCTCCAGACACTTTACCCGGCGACAAGCAACCACCATCGACCAATCAGACAACAGTATCCTGGACGTCCACTCGCCTCTCGGCCAATCAGACATGTCCTCGGGTAATCAGTGGCACTGAGGGGGTTACCTGGGGATTTATGGGCATGCTGCATCATTGTATTCAGGCAGGGTTTCCCAATGAAGCAGAGAAATGTGCTGATGGAGGTGAAATCAGAGCATGAAAAATGGAAGATAAATTGAGACATAAGCAAAGTGAAAATTAAACCGATAAACAGAACCATATTTAAAAAAAAAATAAATAAATAAAAAATACTAGTACAATTTTCCTTTTGTTTACTTAACCAATTTGAACAAAAAAAAGACTAACCCAATAAAAATATTAGTAAAATGAAAACATACAAATATACATAAATAAAAATATATATATACCGGTATATTTTAAAAAAAATATACATGCATGTATATTAAAAAAATACATGTATGTATATAATCATTTTAAAAAGATTACACATTCATTGCAAAGATTTAGATTTTGCTTAGTAAAAAATGACACTTAATAATTGGCCTTGTTTGTGTTGCAGATGTGATGGTCGGGATGGGCTACAACCTAGACAAGATCCAGGAGTCTTTGGCCAAAATGAAGTATGACGAGATCACTGCCACGTACCTGCTGCTGGGGAGGAAGGCCTCGGAGGTGGGATCACTCTTCCTCTTAACCAGTGTCCATACCCATTGTTTCTGATTTTGTGTATCGGTGGTGTATTCCTGTAGATGGAGTCAGAGTCGGCCTCCAGCAGTAATCTGAATCTGGCCAAACCGCGACCGAACAGTGAACTGAACGGACAGTCTCCATCTCACCTCAAAGTCCAGAGGAGCGCCTCGTCCAACCACAAGCAGAGGAGATACAGCGAACAAGGTACTGGATATTATGGAAGTGAAACCGTCAGATTGACTCAGTTTATTCGTCTCTGTGGAGAGCTTCTCTAAAACTAGACTTGGATTTAAGGGGCAAGGTGCATTTTAAGTAACCTGGCTCACGTCAGTGTCGCACTCTCAAATGTAGCACTCTGAATCGAGTTGGACACATTATCAATCTGTGAAAACGATTGGGAAATGGCTAATATTTGAATTTGATTGTCTCTCTTCCAGTTGAGAGAAAAGCACAAATCACTTTCCGTCTGCATGTTTTTTTTTTTTTTGTAATAGACAGTATTTTTGCTAAAACAGGCTGAAGTATGTCCATCCGTTTTTTGTAGTTTGATTGAGCACTTCACCTTTGGCTCTGCCCAAACCATAATGCTGCTCTGTGATTGGTCTGAACCACTGGTGGCTGAGACCCAATCTTCATTTTGGTGGCCAAGTTACATTATTCTGCTTTCATAATATTAGCTTTTACAATCAATCTTTGCAGGATTACTTTCCGATAACCACCTGAACCCATTCAATCAGACCGTCCGTGTCTCTGTTCTGTGTGTTTAAGTTTGACATTGATTAAAGGTTACTCAGGTGCAGCGTCACATCAGGGTTTATTTACTGAGCTCAGACCTGTCCTCTGTGATGTAACACTGAGTCAATACCTGCTCCTCTGACTCTGCACTGAGGTTTAAGTCTCTGACGCACAGAGGACACAGGACACTCCAATCAGGATTCTGACTAACATTTCTACAAGTTACAACCAGTGAACCAGTGCTTAAAGATGCACTCTGTAACTTTTCCAGTGTAAGAACCGCCACTCGCTTGCCTGTAATGCTCCACAGTAGGATGTTTAACTTGTCTGTTAATTTTAGAGTGATGAAAATCAACACCATTTCCATCGCAACTGATGATTAAAAACAAAATGTTATATTTTTTAATGGACAAAAGGGTAAATATCTCTTATAAACTGGAATCTTGAAACCCATGAATACCAGAGACAGGCAGGTGAAAAAGTTAAAGGTCAGATCTGTGGAGAGGCAAGCCCACTCAGTAACAAAGCATGTTTTCCAACGTATTTGTAGGCAATAAAAAATCCTGTAATTGAATAAATACTAGTTAGGTAAGGTAGATACTGTGGAACATTTCAAGCAAAGCTGCAGCACCTCAATGAGACAAGCAGGTGAAATGTTACATAGTGCATATTTAAATCTTAATTGAAGGCCATTGAACTCAAATAGCTATTAGAGTTGTCTTTTGTTTGGGAAGTTGAAGCCCTTGCAGCAGTTGGTACAAAGTCTTCCCTGGATTAAAGTTAAAATAGTGACAGCAGAGTTCTTCAGACAGGTGTACTAACTGGCATGATTCTTGCTTCTCTCTCAGTCGGTCAGAACGTACCTCCGGGGATGACCCAGCCCAAGCGCTCCCAAACAACCACCGCAGAGAACAGCTCCAAAGACGAGGGGAGTGTCCAGCTGCGCAAACCAAGCACACCCCGAGCCCAGCCCACCAGCCCCATCCTCGGGAACGCCAACAACCCCAACAAGGCCGACATCCCAGACCGGAGGAAAGGAGCTACCACCGGGACCACTGTGAGTACTATACCCTGTCCTTACTGTGGGAGAGTGGTTAACCTGCCTCCTCCCTCTCACCAGGAGGTTGTCAGTTAAACTCCTGATCCGTCTGAGTGGAGTGTGCATGTTCTCCCTGCGTTACTGTGGCAGAGTGGTTATTTAATCTCTTTTTCTCTCTCATTAGAATAATTCTGCATCTGCGGGGATGACCAGGAGGAACACGTATGTTTGCAGCGATCGGAACAACACGGATCGACTCTCGGTGATTCCGAATGGGAAAGAGAACAGGTGAGACTTTACCAAACAAGACGCTACAGAGGCTGGAGTCTGAAATGCACCGCAGCACTGAACACGTAAAATAACCCATAAATCGTACAAACTAGATTGACCAGGGACCAGGTGTAACGGGTCATGATTCCATTATAAACTTGCTGAGACTGCTGTCAATACAATTTTTCTATGATTTTTAATGGCTGTGGGCAGTACATGGAAATACACTCTCTTTAGTTTTTCTACTCTTTCAAAAAAGAGCATAAGGACATTGCTAAAAATGTTTCAAAATTACATAACGCTGTACTATTTGAAGTTTGAAAAGTAGTTGATAGTTGATAATTGTTGCCATAACAATATTATAGTCTTAAAATGGAGCATATAACTAATTTCGGGGCTTTTTCATTTTCGGAAAGTCTGCATGCTTTTACAAAACTATGATCTCCACTTCCATATCTAAATTTCTCCAGTTTTATTTTCTGATTTTGCTTCACTTAAACATCCTTTTCCCTATTCTTAATTTCAAACTTATTTCACTCAGATTTTTGTTTATCTCCTTCCTCCTTCACTCCCTTTTTCTTGCTCTTCTCTCTCTCCCTCTCTATTTTCCTCCCCGTTGTTTTTATGTATTTACCCTCCTCTTATGGGCAGCATGTATGAGGTGGCCTGTAGTCCATCCTTTTCCACAGCTCTGGGCTCTGGTTCTGTTCGTCTGAAATACAGGAACTCTGCTCTCCCTCACTCCTACTACGGCCTGGACTACTGCACCCCAAAGTAAGACCAGGACTAGACCGGGACCAGACGGGGGGTAGACCGGGGACTAAACCGGGACCTAAAGACCACCGTGAAGATCCCCATCTGGACCATGGTCTCCCCTGCGTGAATTTGTGAAAGTTGTGCAATCTGCCACTCCAAGACTTCTGCCCCAAAACTGTGTTCAAGTTTTCATGTTGTTTTATACCACTAATTTAATCCAATATGTCCCTCCTCCCCCTATTTCACTCCCCTCTTTCCCTCCCTCTATCTATCCTCTCCCTCTTCTCACTTACTTTTTCCTCACCCCTCTTCCTCTCTCCCTGCCCCCTTCTCTTCTTCTTTCATCTTCCTTCTCCCCGCCCTCTTTCTCCAGCAGTATTGCCGTCTCTCCCGGTGGACAGAGGAACCCGGTTGCTTCCACCCACTCCATCAGCTCCTCCACAACCCCGGACAGGCTGAGATTCCCTAGGGGCACGGCCAGCCGGAGCACCTTCCACGGGGGACAGCTCCGAGACCGACGCACGGCCACCTACAACGGCCCGCCCGCGTCGCCCACCCTCTCCCACGATGCGTCGCCCCTCTCTCAAACCCGCAGCAGAGGCACCAGCAACTTGTTCTCCAAACTTACCTCCAAACTCACCCGAAGGTAAAACAATAAAGGAGTGTGACCAAGATGTTTCTGCTCAGTTAGTTCAAGAAAACCAGGTGTAAAAAAAAGTGTAAAACCTGATGTAAAAACCAGGTGTGAAACCAGGGCTAAAACCAGGTGTGAAACCAGGGCTAAAACCAGGGCTAAAACCAGGGCTAAAACCAGGGCTAAAACCAGGGCTAAAACCAGGGCTAAAACCAGGGCTAAAACCAGGGCTAAAACCAGGGCTAAAACCAGGGCTAAAACCAGGGCTAAAACCAGGGCTAAAACCAGGGCTAAAACCAGGGCTAAAACAAGTCAAACCCAGGGCTAAACAAGTCAAACCCAGGGCTAAAACCAGGGCTGGAACCAGGGCTAAAACCAGGGCTAAACAAGTCAAACCCAGGGCTAAACAAGTCAAAACCAGGGCTAAAACCAGGGCTAAACCAGGACCTCGATACCAACCTGAATGTAAAGAATAAAGGAGTCTAAAAAGGCCAAGAGTGTCACTTTCTGCTCAGTTAAAAGACACGAGCTAAACCAGGACTTTATTGAGGCTAAACGTATGCCAGGTCTCAATTAGGGCTAAAGGAATGAGAGTGAAAGGCCAAAAATAGTCAGTTTGGTCAAAGAAAACAGGTCTAGGTCTTTAACCAGGTCTAACCCAGGGCTAAGCCAGAACTAAACCAGAACTATCAAGGGCATAACCAGGGGCAGCAAGACATGCAACCTGAAGATGAACTCACAAAAAGAATACATTATTTTAGAAAAAGGTCAAGATGGAAATAGCTTTCTAAGAACTAACCCAGGGCCGAAACCAGGGCCGAAACCAGGGCTGAAACCAGGGCTGAAACCAGGGCTGAAACCAGGGCTGAAACCAGGGCTGAAACCAGGGCTGAAACCAGGGCTGAAACCAGGGCTGAAACCAGGGCTGAAACCAGGGCTGAAACCAGGGCCGAAACCAGGGCCGAAACCAGGGCCGAAACCAGGATTAGACCAGGTTCAACATAACAGGGGCAACTTTTAAATACATGTTTATAAATTTAGCTTTAACCACATAAATCGCTTTTGACTAGAATTGATTTAAAGCAAAGTTACATCAAATCATTACCTGGGATTAATTTCCTAGATAATGATTGGTAAGTTAACACACAAAAGCTAAGTAAAGATGTTTTAGTGTTTTGGCCGCTGTTAGTCTGTCTCATTAGTAAAAGTTTATATCAAGTTTTATGTATGAAATCACATTCAGATCTCAGTTAGTTAGTTAGTTAGTTAGTTAGTTAGTTTAGTCTTTACCTTTGTTCACCTCAATGTGGTTTTAAATGACTCTGTCGCTGCTTTGGTGAAATCGGTAGAATCTTTGGGTCAAAGTGCTTTTTTGTTTGTGCTTTTAGGCTCTGGGTTTTCACGCAGTAATCAAAATGTTCATAAACATTTATCTGTCCTCAATAAATAAATCAAAATAAGGTTTAAAAAAAATAAAAATCCCAAGATACATAATATACATTTAGTATTGACTTTCCATTAAAAACACCCACGCTGATCAGTGACTATTAGATATGACTGAAACTTGATTAAATTTTACTGATTGCACAGCCTTACCAGTTGGGGTTGTGTACCGTCGTGCTTTTCAAGGTTACAAACTATGGATTTGTGGTATCCTGATGCATTCTGGGTACTTCAAAAACATTGCTTGCAGTTTTATACAGTAGGTTTTGTTTGGTCAAGTAGTGAAGAACAAATTCATCTCCCCAAAATATTGATCTGGAACAGTGGAGAAAGAAGCACCCAGTTTTGTTTAAGTAAAAGTGCAAATACCGCAGCAAAAAAAATACTCATGTAAAAGTATCACATGAAAAAAACTGCTTAAGTAAAATTATACCCGTTTAAAATTGTACGTAAAGAGTAAAAAGTAAAAGTGTTTTGTGCAGATTTTGAGTTTTAATGAAACTTCAAATGTAATGATTTTGATAAAGAAGACAATAATAAATACTGTTAAACTTATGTTCTAAAATGTAGTAGATTAGAAAGTACAGATACCAATGTAATCAAGTAAAAAGAATCCACTTTAAAATTTAGTACTTATACCATTTTTTTACTTAAGGACAGTACTTTACTACTTTTTCTTGATCACGTTCCACCACTGATCTGGAAATATTAAAATCTTACACATGAAACCTCATTTTTATCATTTAAATACAGACCAAAAAAATAAAAAAAACAATTCAAATGTATTTTTTTATTCATAAATCTTGAGTTTTTTACTGCCTGAAAACCCTGAACCTTCAGCAGCAGCAGTGACATTTGTCCAAAACAGAATCACTGTTTGGACTGTTCCCTTTGCTCTCCCTTTGCTCCTTTTTCTCTCTTTCAGTCCAGTTCCTCCTCTTCTCGCTCTGAGCTTCTCTCCCGTCCTATAGTCTCTCCTCCTTCCTTCCTTCCTTCCTCTGTCTCGCTCATCCCTGTCCTCGGTTTTGTGTCAGAGTCTCTCATTCGGTCCTTTTCATCTTCGTCACTCTTAACCCTTGTCTCTTCCTCCTTTCTTTATCTCCTTTTACCTCTTCCTCCCTCTTTTGTCTATTCAATCTTCCCTTTGTCCCCCTCTTCTTTTTTGTACTATTTTCTCTATTTTGTCTCTTTTCCTCTCCTCCCTTCCTATATCTACTTCCTTTTCTCTTTGTCCTTTCTTCAGTGTTACTCACTGCCTTTCTTTCTCCTCTTTCTGCTCCTCTATATCTATCTGTGTATCTATCTGTCTGCATCTCTCTCTGTCTGTCTCTGTCTGTCTCGCTCTCTTTCCTCTTTCTCCTTGCACCCTCTTTTTCTCTCCTCTCTCTCCTCCCCCTCTCCTCCTCTTCTCCTTTATCACTGCCCGTTTCTCGCTAGGTCTCTATTCTACCTTTCCTCTCCTTTCTCCTCCCCTCCTTCCTAGCCATGTCTCTCTGCCTCCCTCCTTTTTCTCTCTTACGTTCTTCTCATCCACTCTCTATCTCCTCCCTTCTCTCTCCCTCTCCTCCTTCACTGTCTCACTGCGTCCTCTCCCTCTTCCATTCTCTCTGTCCTCCCTCCTTTTCCCTTTCTCTGTCCCTGCCTTTCTCTCCTCAGCTGTCTCTCTTATCCCTCCTCCTCTCTCTCCTCTCTCTATCCCCCTCTCGTCCTTCACTGTCTCACTGTCTCTCTGTCTGGTTTTGTTGTAGAAACATGTCATTCAGATTTTCCAAAAGGTAGGACCCTGGTCGCCCTGTGTCTCTCTGTCTCTTTCTCTCTTTTTGCCTCTCTCTGTCTCTCTTTCTCTCTCTTTCTCTGCTCTGTCTCTTTTTCTTTGTAATGATTTAATTTAAATATCTTCAGTCTGGAGTGATTCACAGAGACATGATTTTTTTGAGGGCTGTTGGCACCGAACTAACTCTTCAACGCTTCTACACAAAACACTTGAATCTACATTTACAAACACAAGAGACTTTACATTTTATACGAACAATAAGATCTGCGTTTTACCAAAAAAAACATGTCAAAATGTCATTGATGTAGGTAGATGGGACCATTGGCACAGGACGGCAGACGTGGTTTTGTTAATCCGCCTCAGGACAGCTACAAGAAACCCGTGCATTTCAGAACAGGTTTGAAAAGGTATAAACTATAAACTGCAGGGTTGGCAGCTTTTACACAAAATAAGACCAAATGCAGACGTTTGAAGGAGATGGACATATTACCCAAAATAAATTTAGTCTTTTACAGTTTGAAATTAGTCCAAATATAGTGACGTGTGATTGACTTTGAAGCAATACAACCGAGGCAATTTCTAAACAGCTGAACAGTACATAGACCTGTCACGATAAATACTATATTGACTTAATGTTCAATACATGAACAAATGGAACAATAATTTTCTGTTTTTATCGTGGCTACTTTAAAAAAAATTATTATTATTAATGTGAATTTTTAAAATAATTTTCTGTAAATTTTCTGATGAGATTTGAGCTGTAGAAGACTGAATTACGAACTTCTATGACATTTATTTATTATTTATTTATTTATTTATTTATAGGAGCTCATATTTTTTTAAAGTTTTGTACATTTAGAATATCTTTTGGAGCATAATTCTGCTTTATGGTTTGGTTTCAATATTATTAATCATCTATATTTACTTCAATGCTTTACTTTTATCGTGACATGTCTAATACTAATCTAATACATAAATTGAAGTTTAAAAACAGTTGCTGTTCAGTTTCTGCAGTGCACAGGTTTATATGAGAAATGCGTAGAATTCTTTATTATTTAATCTTTAATCTGTCCCTTTTTGATTAGTAAAGCCTATAAGTGACATATTTACTCCGAAAATAGTATTCAATAAACCCATTTTTTCAAGTAAGGATTTCCTGTGCCACAAAATCAGAAATGACCATTTTTAATCCCAGTGTTTTGCTCTGACCCGACGTCTCTGTGTTTGTAAATGTAGCGCGTGCTGTGGTGCTGTGTCATTTTAACCCAAACATCGACCGCGGCTTTGGCTCAAACAAAGCATGCTCCGCACACTCTGTCCAGCTTCTACTCTGCAAAACTCTCTGAAAACACACTTTTATTAAACTGTTTTTAATACTTTTTATGGTTCAATTTGTGCAAAAAAAAAATTAAAATAAAGTAAACAAAAAACTGCACATCTGAGCCAATGAGAGAAATATATTTTTGTTTATTCTTTCAGGTAGCTGCAATAATTTTTCAGATATTTTAAAAAGTTAATTTGCATATATATATCATTTTAATTTTTTTTTTTTTTTTTTTCTGAATACTGATCAGATGTTAAAGTTTTTTTGTTGTAGTTGATACAGATAAATTGGGACCTCTAAGTTAAGAATATAACTTTTTAGGGAGGTAGTTTATTTAATTTTCAGACACAAACAGCAGCAGTTATCATGTATATTGAGGACAGGCGCGCCCTCTGGTGGATATTTGCAGGACTACATTCTTCTGTTCATCTCCATTTCATCGTTTTTTCTGTTTATCTCTGTTTTTACTGAAACCCAGAATTATTCCATCAAATATATATTGAAATTTAAATATATTTCTTCTTATTAAAACCCACCCAGAATCATTAACATTTGAAATCTGAATTGCTAATCCAAGAATCCCACACAGAACATGGACGTAAACAGCAGATTAGCGGCTTTTACACGGATCATGACCCCATGGAGACACCGGGACATTTAGATCTAGTTTTTGTTTTTGTTTTGTTTGTTTTTTTTTTACAATAAGACAAATTCATTAATTAAAAAATGTCTATATGCGTTTATCAGACACCTCTTACAAACTAATATTTAAATAAGGCAATGTAACAGGGACATGTAATTCTCAAAGAGGACAGTATTTTCTACCTTCTACAATTTAAGTTGGTAGTTTGCACAAGCTTTGGCAAATACTTTTACATTTAATCTGCACATGTACGTACAGCAGTGAGATTTAGCTGTTACTTTCATATATATTAGATTTTTAGTCCGAGCACCGTCTGGGGATCTGTCCTTTCCATCTCTCATCGTCACTTTTTTATATTTTATACCTGTTTTGTTCCTGTTTCCCTCATCTCTTTTCCTCCTTCCTCATCACTCTAACCTTATTTTGACCTGTGACCTTCGACCTCTCTTTGACCCCTCTGTTTAGGGTCACTCTTGACCCCAACAAACGGCAAACGTCCAAATCCGCCGCACAGGGACCAAAGAGCCTTAGTAAGTCCCTCCACTTCCTCCACCTCAGCCAATCAGGGCTCACCTCCTCATCCAGCCACCAATCACATTCTCCCTTTTTTTGGTTTTGTTTTATTTATGTCAAACTTCTTCTTTTTTTTTTTTTTCTCATCAAATTTTCATAAACTACAAAGATTTTTTTTTCTGTTACTTCACTTCTAAAATTAAAATTGTCGGCTATAATTTATTTTAGAAAATTAAAGCACAATATTACATACATCACGTTACTTTCTGTTTGTGGCTTTACAGCTTCTTAATACTTATTACACTAATTATACAAAATGAAATCGGCAAAAAAAATAGTTATAGTATAGTTAAGAATTCAGAGAGAATTTTTAGTTTCATGTATTTTTCCTTTTTTTGTTAAATTATTGCCTGTAGTGACATAAGTGAGATTTTTTTTTCTTATAAATTCAATATTTTTTAGCTAATGGCAACCTTTATTTTTTATTAATTTTTTTTGTTTCCTTTTTGATGATAAAATGTGCCTTTAGATTCCAGTTTTCTAGTTTAAACAGTTTTGAATCTTCGTGCTTCTCATTCAGCCTCTGGTGTGACTCTGCAGCTCTGTCTCATTTTCACTGTCTGGTCTGATCACTATTTTACAAGCAATGTTTTTAATTTCTTATAACACTTTGGTAATGTTTTTTGTGAAATATTTTTGTTTTTTTACTCACTTTGCACTGGTCAAAAGTTTGGACATACACAATTCTTGTATATAAAGCTGCAGAGGATGGATAAAAGTATAAAAGGAGGATAAAATGTGTTGAAATCACAATATTAATCTTAACTGGAGTAGTTTTAACTTGTTTCAAATATTTACTTATATTTGCTCATACAAGTTTCTACAATATTTTTCAGAAAATATCATTCATTGTCATATTTCAAATGCAATTTCTTATTCCAATTGTGAATCTGTTTTTGCTTGAAATAAGAATTATATTTAATCAAATAATCTAGACCAGTGGCCCTCAAACTTTTTACACTAAGTAACACCATAAAAAAGATCCGGCTTTGAGGACCACTTGGGCTGGACCGGGGCTGGACCGGGGCTGGACCGGGGCTGGACCGGGGCTGGACCGGGGCTTAATCCTGTCTAGACCTGGTCTAAACCGGGACCGAACCGGGTCAAAACTGGGACTTAACCAGGACTCAGTGAGGTCTAAAATGGGACTAAAGCAGGTCATGAATAGGACTACACACAATTGCCACAGTAGTTTTAAGAAATTAGAATTTAGAAAGGCAAAGATGTGGCTAGTATATTCTCAAAATTGAGCAAATCCAAATCTAAGGTTCATAAGTGAATACATCTAACATGGTTAAAACTACTGTAATAAAAACTGTTTCAACTGCAGCACCTGGTTAAACTTTTGACCAGTTCTGTTTTGTTTTTGTTGAATAAACTCTGATTTGTGCACTGCCCTGTGTCTCTGCTCCGGCTGGTTTGGTCGGTTTGGTCGTTTTGGTCGTGTGGTTGATGGTTCGATTCCAGAGTCTCCACTGAGTTTGAGAGAAACGGGAGACTCGAAGGTTCAAGGTGAGATTTGGACAAGAACTGTGGGGCCAAGAACTGTAGCAGAGTAATTGTACTTAGGAACCAGGACTAAACCGGTCTAAATGGAACTAGGGCTGGACTAGGATTAGGACTCACTAGACTAGGGCTAAATCAGGACTTAAGTAGGTCTAAAACAGAACTAAACTAGAATGGAACCAGGAGTAAACTTGTTCAAAATGAAACTGTGGCTAGACCAAGACTAAACCAGGACATAACAAGGTCTAAACTAGGACTAAACTAAACAAGGTCTAAATCAGAACTGAATCAGGACAAAAATGAAACTAGTACTTGACCAGGACTACACTAGGTCCAAAAGAGTTTTAAACCTGAACTAAACTAGAACTTGACAGGAGCAAACCAGGTCCAATTTAGCTGTAAGTATGGACTGAATCAGGACTAAACCACAACTTAAATTGGGACTGGTGGTTTTGCTCAAGTCCTTCCTAGTTAAGATGTATTTACAACAAAACCAGGATTAATTTATAACTAGACCAGGATGATCCAGGATTCAACCATTAGTTAACCTTGACCAAACTAGGTTCAAGCGGGACTAAAACAAATCGATATTGGCTAAACTTGGTTAAACTCGGGTCTAAACTGAGAACTAAACCAGAATTTGACAATGGAATATTCAAATAATGTAGGTTTACTCCAGAACATGTGAAACAAGGACTAAACGAGGATCAAACATGAGAAGGAAGCGAGAACTAAACGAGGACTAAAACTACCCATAGCTGTCCTAATACAAAATCCCACAGTTCTGATTGGTCCCTTTTAGATTCCGGTAAACCGCCTGGTCCCGTCTCTACCCGTGTCTGCGATCATGACTGAAAAGTTGCTTGTTTTTTGGCTGAAGTTTGGTGCATGGCTCTGCTCCGTCTGTGCTGCATGATTTTTGGACTGAAATTTTTACATCTTAATTTTCGTATTGCATATTTTTTAGTTTTTATCTCTGACTTGAAAAACCGCTGGCCTTGTTTTAAACCGCTAAACTTTGCCATTTTAACGAAGCATGTTTTTATTGAATGTGTCTGTCTGGTGGATATGAATCGGGGTAAAGATTGGATTTTGGACCCAAGAAAAACCTTAATAAGACCTTTTCAGATGTTAATGGAATAGTTACATTTAGTTATACGTTCAGTTTACGTTTTTATCAGGAAATACGTACTTTGAGCTAAACGTGGGGCTAAACCAGGACTAAAGTAAAAGCAAGAAACCAAAACTAACACTTATCAATTCCTGGACTAATGCAGATCTAAACCAGGACTAAAGTTGAGAGCCTAACTAGAAACTAAACTTATTCACTGGCTAAAGTCAAAATCATGTGTAGACCTGGGCTAATCAGGTCTCAATCATTAAAGGTGTTTTTTTTTTTTTTCTAGAGATGATTTTGCTTTGCCTAGAATGTTCCAGAGTATAACATTAAATTTATCTTGCGTTTGTTTAATTACACATGTTTTAAAATACCTGGAAAATATATATATTCCTACAGTTAGCGGGCACGCCTCTCCACAGATCTGATCTAGAACTTGACGTAGAGATAGCTACTGACAACAGAACGAACCTCGTGACTTCCACCAGAAAAGTTACGTATTGCAGTTTTAATTCAGTGGGTTTATGGTCCGCATTCTAAATTCCCAAATCTTTACGTTTCCACCAGACACTTCTCTCCCTCTTTCTCTCTTTCTTCTCTCGTCTGTCTCTTTCATCAATCATCCCTTTGTCATTTTAACCTCCCCGTTAACCGCCCTCGTCTCTCTCCCCTCCAGCCGCCATGTCCCATCTTCAGACCAGACCGGACCCAAAGCCGACTCCAAACCTCGATCTTTGCGCTTCACATGGAGTATGAGGACCACCAGCTCCATGGAACCCAACGAGATCCTCCGCGAGATCCGGAAAGTTCTCGACGCCAACAACTGCGACTACGAACAGCAAGAAAGCTTCCTCCTCCTCTGCGTCCACGGCGACGCGAGAGCCGAAAACCTCGTCCAATGGGAGATGGAGGTTTGCAAGTTGCCCCGCCTCTCCCTAAACGGAGTGCGATTCAAGAGAATATCCGGTTCTTCGATCGCGTTCAAAAACATAGCGTCAAAAGTTGCCAACGAGTTAAAACTATGAGTAAAAAACAATTACCGCAAAGTATAAATATAAGAACTAGTATTTAAACTGTACATTGCAATCACCCAAGTAGCAGTTTTTCCAAATCTGAATTTCTTTTTTTTTTTTTTTTTTTAAACAAGAGTATGTATGGAATATTATAATGTATAGAGAAACTAAAAAGCTTTTTGGCAATAATCACAAATACTAATATCTTTCAGGAAGTTTAATGGTCGACATTTAAAGTGGCGTCAAGGGAGTTTTGGGCAGGATTACATGTAGAATTTGAATACAGTTAGTGCCAAACTTGAGCAGATTTGCTATTGAGGATTTAAAAGTTAACAAAGCAATGGAGGTTTTTCACTCGCCCGTTTGTCTCCGTGGAGATGTTATGTTGCTGCTTTGCCTGGAATGTCCCACAGTATGACATTAAACGCATCTATTTTTGCATTTTAAAAATAGAATTACATGTTTTCTAGCTTAAAAAAATACCTCGAAAAGCTAAACGTGAGTGGGATGTCCTTTGCACAGATCTGACCCGTAACTTCAACTGGTGGTGCTTCCTTCTCGTGTCTCTGTGGAGTTTAATGTTATACTGTGGAGCATTTTAAGCAATACTATAACATTGCACATTGCACCGTTAAGTAGTGATTGACAGTTGAAATTTTGGGCAAAACAAATTTTTTTTTCCTCATTAAATTTATGGTTAAGTTTGCAAAATTAAAACCTGGAGGCACATTGTAAAAATCTGAAGGTTAATATATTTAAGTGTCTTTAATTCACAGTGAATTTACCATAATTTAACCTTTATATGGTTGGGACTAGTTTTTTGAGTGGAAGAATACTGCCATGGAAATAGTAGTCAGTTATAATCAAATTGACTCAGATTATGCATACCGTATACGACTGCCTTATATTTTCATTTTAATGCCTGTACTATGAAGTGTAATTGGTTTATTTTTGTTCCATTTAATTTCAGAACGAGTCTCTCCTCAAGCTAGTACGTCATTGCCTTCACGTTGCAGCTTCTAAATTAATTTGAGGAAATATTTTCATTTTGATTGAAATTTTTTCCACTTTTCATTACAGAAATATACTTTGAAACACGTACAATTCTGCACACATTTCTAGTTTAAAATTCCCTCGACGCCACGTTTTTGAATATGATTTGTCATGCTGTGAATGGACAAGAGCATTTGTAGTCTTATTTATTATTTCACCCGTTTTTTTTTTCCCCTCTAAGTTTAAAAATGACAGCTTTTTGTTTTCACTGTAAATAATGTAATCTTAATTTCAAAATCCGCTTCACCGCAAACTGTTATTTTTCTTTTTGTATTTTGTTGACGAGGTAGATGGAGTTGTGTAAATGGCCACACATGTCTACATTAAAAAGTGTCTGTCAAAACTGGTTCCTAGTATTTGTTCGATTGTAAATGCAACAAGATCGAATTTTAAACTTTAATACAAATTCTAGCTTTGGCAAATTTGTTAACCTATTGTGTTTGGATTTTGACTCCAATTACAAGGATTGACAACCTTTTTATTCAGATTTTGCTTCAGATTTAAAGAGTCAACCATTCAGAATTTTCAGATTTGGTCGTTAGAACGCACCATTTACATTCAATATGACAGATGAAACTCACAGAATGTTCCATGTTGAATTGTATTTGTGATGGCAACATTGGTCTGCTGAAATTCTGAGTTAAATTGCTAAAGTCACGGTTGTAATTTTACCCTCAGTCTTAAATCTCAAATCTGAACTTTGAAACTAAGAGCAAACTGTTACGTTATGTTTTCCCATGTGCCCATAACACCGTGTTTAATGTGACGGCTGCTGTTCTGTCCTAACGGAATGTCAAAGTTATTGTGCAAAACCAACGTCTTTTCTTGCATCAGCACAGACAGACTATTACACTTCTGTATAATGATTTTTAAATTAAAGCCCTGAACGGTTAAGTCAACCCAGTGTTTAGTGTGAGGGAGTACAGCCTTGAATCGACCGACAGGAAACAAAGTTATTCTCAGCATTAACTCCTGATCAGACCCTCCGTTTAAAATGTGATTCAGGTTTATACTTCAACTCGTTTAAAAAGGGACTGGGGGCCATTTTGATTTTAGTTTCACAGACATCACTTTAAACTCCAGGCTTACACAGACTCAGGTTTGACTGTTGAACATTTTTATTAACTGCAGATCCTCCGTCCGTTACAGTAACCGTTTCTTAAATAGAGCAAACCAAACGTGGTACAGTGCATTCAGGACAGTCAGTCGGGAGTGTATGGGGTGAGGAGGGGGAAGGGGGGAGAGGGGAGTTACTTCTGGGAGGGCATCAGGTCGTCAATGGACTGACCCTTCTCCAGACGTTTCTCCATCTCGATGAGCAGCTTGATTCCGTCCACCACCATCTGCACCAGCTCCACCTCCGAGAAGCCCAGACGATCGGCATTAGAGATGTCAAAGACTCCGCCCACAGCCGCGGTGTCCACTCCACCTGAGGGAGGGAGGGGGTGGAAGGGTTAGACTGGTACAAATGGACAAAGATCTGTGCTGATGTCCCATTTGGTATGTGAAGCAATGCAACCATTTCTATAAGACTATTCTGAAAATTGAATGCTGATTACAGTGTGAACCCTGAATCACGGCACATCAGACTGTTCAGATGCTTTTGTTCAGCTACTGTGACTCACTATTTTGAATAGAAACTTTCAGAAATTTTGTTCTACACAAGGATTGCTATCATTTTTTACTCTCATCAAACACCTGACTTCAGAACTTCTGAAGGCAGTACTCACATTTCTGACTGGGAAAGTCCATTTAATTTGTGTCCAGTGAATTTAAAACTTTACATGGACTGGAGCTGATGCCACTTTGATGTAGTGAGGCATTTAAAAAGACTTTACAAACTCAAAAAGGCCATAGTTGGAGTCAGGTTAGAAAGACTGTCCCTCCTCGTGCTGTTGTGTGTTCAGTGTCTCACCGGTGCCTCTCTTCTGCAGCCGCAGCCTCTTGAGCACCTCCTCAAACTGCGGGTGCTTGCTCATGTTGGGCAGCTTCACGTGCACTCCGGCTCTGAGCCCGGTGCCCAGGTTAGAGGGGCAGGTCAGGACGTAGCCCAGGTGCTCGTTCCACATGAAGTCGTGTCCGCGCTGCTTAAATAGGTTCTCGATCTACGAGACAAAACCGGGACATCAGAGATGCACAAGAGCACGGCCCCTGGAGAGTACACTAAAGTACAAAGTGGTTGTATTCTTCCCCTGACCTTGGTGAGTCCTGTGCAGAAGCGGTTGAACACCTCCCTCATGTTTCCTCCTTTCTGCATTGAGATCACTCTCAGATGGTCCTCCTCATTCACCCACACCAGGAATGTCTTGTTGTCATTGTGCCTTTGAGCAAACACATTAGTAAAAATTATATTTTTACTAACGCAGTAAACAACATTAAATAGTTGGGTCAGACTCCTCACCAGATGCCGCGGGCATCGGGCCAGTCACGGGCCATGCCAGAGGCCAGGAGCAGAGGAGACACGGGTTTGTCAAACAGGAAGTGGTCATCAATGAGTTGCTGTTGCTCTTCCTCAGTCATGTTCTTCAGAGCGTAATATTTCCCCTTCAGGTCTCCACTCAGGGAGTCCAGGGCTGTGGGCCAGAAACAAAAATTATAACAAAACATGCACTTTGAGTAAATAACCAAGACCGTGTGAGAGATTTTAACACTTTAAAACTAAAGCTGGCTAAAAGAAATGAACTTTGACTTAAAAGTGCTGATGTTTTTGTTTCAAGGTTTATACAGAGTCAAAATAATGTTACATTCTCTCAGAATGTGTGCACTTCAATCAAATGCAGTACATTTCATGTTGTCTTTATAACCAGATGTTTTCTAAACATTATCAGTAATCCAACAGACCTTCGATGGAGAGCCCCTCGATGGCGCGCCTCTCCCCGCGGCTGCAGTGTGGTGGCAGGGCAAACCCACGGACACTGCGCCCTGTCCTCACTCTGGAGCTCAGGACGTAGGCCGAGTCCAGGTCGTCTCCGCCCTGTGACAGAGGGGGACACACAAGTTGTGACTTTCCTGGACAGTCTTCCTTCAGTTTAATCCCAAAGATACTTTAGTACTGCACCAGTACAAAAGTATGTGGATCCTTTGATGAGCCATTGGTGGAGTGTCCACCCTGCAGAACTATCGGCTTTCACCAGTGAAACGTGGCAGTTTCATCTGGTCAATACTCTGCAGAGTTCAGACAGTGACCTGTAGCACATCACTGCAGTGTCACTGTTGTGTGCAGATTCATTTTAAAGGCAGGGATAGAAATCACTATAATTAGTGCATAGTAATCATTTTAACCCTGTAGTTTTGGGATACGAGTGTTTCAATACTGACAGTAGCAGGTTTAGCATTTGCAGTAGCCATACCCGTCTGCACTGGGGGTAGGGATGGTTGTTTTAGTCGTACCTGTAGGTTGTCTGCGTTGAGGTCAGTCTTGTGCTTGTCTGAGGGCTTGTATCCTCCGTGACGGTCCTCAATCACTGGGTCCAGCAGCTCTTTAAACACCTCGTAGGTCTCTTCGTCTCCAGCCACACAGCCCACAGTCATGATGAAGGGGTGACCTGCCCAGCACAGGGTGTGGGACATTACACAGACAGTGAATATTTTGTGTCAGTTTAAATTTAGGGTTTGGGACTAGAGTAAGACAATAAACTGTATCAATACATTTTCACTGGTTGTAAACTTCTAAAGGTCCATGGTATGAAAATACTACTAGAAATGATATTTGGCAGACATGAGTATGTTCACTTGCATTAGTAAAACCCTGGGTGCAGTTTTAATTAATGTAATTAATGTAATAAGTTATGTCATCCCCTGTAACAGGTCTGTCCCTCCCTGCTGTGTCCTGCTGTGCCTGCACTGTACCGGGATTGTCCACCCCGGTCTGAATCACTTCATCCAGGATGAAGCCGCTGGGGGTCGCGCGCTCCCGCAGGCGCGCGTACATGTCCTTGGTGAGCACCTTGGCCATGTGGTTGTTGTGATTGGTCAGATCAGGGAACTCCTCATCCACTGAACGCCGCTTCAGAGTCAGCGTCAGGGTGGACATGAGGTCCGCGCTGCACAAACACACATCACTACCACAACTCAACACTGCCCGAGCCTCACCACCAGAGGGCGCCACCTGCACGCTCCTAAAGGTACATCATGTTACGGACCATAAAGAGGCCAATCTGTGCCTCCATGGGATTAACGGGCCCGGGACATCGCGCACATGAGCTGCGTGGTTCTACCTCACTCTTTAATATAACGCGTTAGGAGCATTTCAATCTGAACAGTACAGAGACCTGTTTAAGACACAGTGGATCCGGATTAAAAGCAAAGCCCGTTCACTGCAGACTGCTGCGCTGAGGGAAAGGTGCTGAGGAAGTCTTATTCTAAACACGTAAATGCCTCATTGTGGATGAGTGATGGGCGCAGTGCGTCTGTTTTGTCCTGTGTTACTGTAGGTCTAATCCCTGCACGTGCCTGTGAGGAGCTGGATCACTGATGTCATTTGAGTGGAGGAATCAGAGCTGCCCTCTAACGAGACCTGATGAACAGCCTGTGCGCGTCAGTGCGGACATTCTATGAAGATCAGTGCGGCAGATTGCGGCAGAGAGGCGCAGAGTCACAGGACAGACCGCAGTTCCCCTGAGCGTACAGTAGAAAAGTGGGAGCCGCTCGGGATTAGAGTTATGTAACGGTAATCTTTGCCGTTGGCCGCTGACACGCGCTGATAATGGCGCCTCTTTTAGACTCTTAAGTGCTTCTGCTCCATATTGTGCTCTGCCGCGGAGGCGCTTATCCCTCACAAGGTCACCCAGAGCCGCTCCTGCTGCGCCATTAGCGAGCCTGCGCTGTGGATGGGGGGATGAGGGGCAGATGGCCGGGTCTGGGTCTGGGTGGGTCCATACCTGGATTGTCTACGCCGGTCTGGATGACGTCATCCAGGGTGAAGCCGCTGGGGGTCTGCTTGTCCCGCAGGCGCGCGTACATGTCCTTGGTGAGCACCTTGGCCATGTGGTTGTTGTGTTTGGACAGGTCGGGGTACTCATCATCTGCAGAGTACTTCAGCTTCCACTCGTTGTGCGTGTTCCCGAAAGGCATGGCTGCTCCCTGAGTGAGGGCGGAGGAGAGACGGAGGAGAAACGGTCAGAGTGTGAACACAGCCCGAATAGAGCCGCTACATCCCGCCCCGCAGCGCGCACAGCCCCTTTCACTCACATTATCACTGGCCCAAAGAAACAAGATGCTGTGCATCCCCCCTTTAGCACAACTGTCCCCCCAGTCTAACAATGACAGGCGGATAACAATGGGCCGAGACGCCTGTCTGAGTCCCGCTAACGCTGCTGCTTCCCCGAATAAAAGCATGCAGACCCGGGCACAGAAGCCCCGGGACGCCGTACCTGTTGTCTGCGGGTCTGAAGGTGACTGGTGCTGGCAGGAGTGGAGACAAAGATCCCTATTTTGTCCGGTGTGGGAGCTGTGGGCCGTTTGCTCCTCTCAGCGGCGGCTCTGCGGTGTCAGTCTGAGACAGAGCGCGCCTTTTATAGCCGCGTGTCTCCGCCCCTCGGCCGCGGCCCACTGCCGTTCATTCAGTGCGTGGCCCGCGTCTGCCGCCATAACGACTCCAGATAAAAACATGTATCACAAAAACACAGAGAGGACGTCTAAGGAGGACCAGGAGGTGCCCTGCTCCTCTGTCCGGTGTCAGACTCGCTCGGCTCACTGTTTTTAGCAGCAGTCCTGTGTCATAGGCGCTGAGCTGCAGTGCGTAAAGATGCGTCCCACTGTTTAATGACACATGGAAAGGTCCAGGGCTCCTCCATTATTTTCCTCCCTGTTAACACCCCGAGGCCAGACTTCATTGTCATTTTCTGTTAACAACCGCTATACTTTCCTTCTGTTTACATAAATGTGATGGATAGGGTCTAGGAGTCTTGTCTCTTTTGCATGTGTTCATTCTTGCATGCTCATCATTCCTTGCATCATTCCGTCACCTCATCTTGTACCTTCACATTTCTTCCTCTGTTTTGCTGTGTGACGCATTGCCTATGAATAATAAAACATCCAAATGCCAGAACCGCGCGCTGCCGATGGTGCAACAGAAACAGCAGCGTCTATTTGTTCCTGTTATGTTTTATATGGCAGGAGGATGCTTTGACAGTGAGTGGTCCCAGCTTTGCGTGCCTTCAGTGTCCGCTGTCATCTCGCCTTTACATCCTCACATCCTCAACACCACCGTCACACCGCCGCCAGGCTCGCATTCACGCCGCGGAGGAGGTGCGATGCTCGGGGCGGCGGCTCTGGAGTATCCGGGCCCCTGATGTTACAATCAGTCCATGCATCCCCCAGTGCGTGTGTTGACAAAACCTACATTATTCAAATATGTAGAATATGTCCACAGTAGAACATACAGTAGTGTTTTAGTGTGTTTTGGTGTGTTTTTTGCACGATAAAAGAACGTATCTAGGACCTGTAGATGGCAGTAACGCGCGCCAATGGCACCGATCTCCAAGAAGAAGACGCGTTTCCTGTCAAAACAAAACCACGTGTGCGGACAGAAAGCGCGTGGACGTCTGATTATTTTCTTCTTTCGTCATTTTACACAAGGATTAAATCGAAATCTTACCTTTTATCGGCCTTTTCTGGTGCGGTGTGTTGGCGAAAGGTGAGCAGAGCCAACGAAAAGCAACTTTACGCACGCATTACGCACTCATTACGCACAGAAGCGCGGTTAGCATCGGGTAGCTTTCAGTTTTAGCTCGACTCTATACACGTATTTTAATATTTAACCGCCGCAAAATATCAAATATAACTAGTTTGGACACTGGTAAGCACGTTAAAGCATGAATTGTTCGCGATTCTTGTTGTTAAACCTAATAAAAAACCGTTTAACTGTTTTAACCGTTGATCGAAGTAGCATTTAAATTGGCAAACTGTAAAACCAAGCAGCTCATAACGGCAGAAATTACGTTTTGTCATGGCAAAAGTTATCAAATGCTTTTACAGTGAAGTAATATTTACTGTTCTGTCAATTTATACTGGATACATAAGATTAAAATTATAACGTGCAGGTTCAAAGTGGCGTTACATGTGGACAGCTCTCCAAAATACTTCATAATACAAACGTTAGTGCTATTTTCTCACCTTTCCACACTTTTATTTGTTATAATATCTTAAAAAATGTAAAATAGTGTAAAATACAAATACAATACAACGTGTGACTACTCCATCACAAGTGAAAAGAAGATTTTGACATCACATAAACTGAAAAAAACTGACAAAAAACAGTTAAAGTCATTCAGATTTTTCTACTCACACGTTGTCCACCTCGTCACTCATGTTTTCTGCGTGAAAAAAATCAGGAAAATAGCAAATAAACTCGCCAGAAAGTCAAAAGTCTTGTGCTGTCAAATGATCCAAACTCCAGTGGAAAAAAATTCAAAGATGGTTAAACTTAAATGTCCTTATCGCTATGGTAACTAGAATTTTCCTGCAAAATTTCCAACTGTTAAACTGATTAAAACCTCTTTATTATAAAACTTGTTCATTAAATTAAAAACAGATTTATTATTGTTAATTGGGAGACTTTTAAGGTTGTTTTGAAAATTAGGAAATTAAACATGTAACTAATCACTAAGAATGTGCAGAGACTGGAACATCAGGCGACTTTAACCTGCTCCAATGGAACAACTGATGCTTGAAACTACTAATGTTTTACACTGCAATGGATATCTTTATTTAAAAGCTCATCCAAAACCTCTACTTTTACAGTGACGGCAATGAAAGGCAGTTTGATACTGTAAACCTATATAAACATGAACTAAATGTTGTTATTATTACTACTAGGGCTGGGACAATATGTCATCCCAAAAGATCTTGCGTGATAAAATTGAAACAAGATTGTGCACACATACGGTAAATGAATATATTTTGTTATAAATTATGTCAAAAGCTCATTCTTGTGTCTCATTTCGTTTTGTGGAAATTATCTTGTCCTACCCCTAATTATTATACTTTTGATTATGGGCCATTCTTTTTGAGTTTTTTTTTTTTTAAATTAAGATATATGGTATAATGAGACCACCAACATAAATAAGAAGTGCCAACAATTCCTCAAGATAATTAATATTGGTTACAGCTCTATAATCCTTGTAGATATTAGAATAAACTGCACAAATATCCAAGAAAACTAGTATGACCTCTGTATTTCCTTATTCCTTCAGGTTGCAGTTGGAGCATGAGTTTTGCGGAGTACTCCGAGAGCATTGCTGAGGGAGATGTGGCCATCATTTACCTGAGCCATGACTCCATGATGCCAGTGAAGGTCCAGAGAGGAGCCCAGACGCAGACCAGGTACGGGGTGATCCGGCATTCTCAGGACCTCATCGGGCACAAATACGGATCCAAGGTAAGAGTCAGTCAACATTGTGTTTAATGCAATAAAAGCAGTGCAGTTGAGTGAAAATGTAAAACAGTGTTAATTTTGGTGTTTCAAGTTTGATAAAAAGAGATGTGATAATATTCAAATATTTTATTAACCTCAGGATTTGCAGTACTGTGCAATACTTTGGATCAGCTCTAAATCAGAGGATCATGATCGAGTGCAGTTTTGAGAAATATAGTATTATTTTAGCCAACTCCAGCTGATAACAGTATTTCTATCCTTTAAACTAAAATAATACAAGACAAAACTGCTCCTCTTGTGTTATGTAGCTATTATTTTCCCTCCAGTACAGCTACAGAACAGCTTTGTATAAATAAAATTACACACATTGTTAGACTTTCTGGAGCAACTATCCAGGATATCTGCTCAACAGCACAGTTTCCTAACGCATAACTCAGCAGATTTATTTCTTTTATTAAGTTGTTTTAGATGAATATTGCGATTTAAAATGTCCAAATGATAAAACGATCCATGGGTTTCATTGATTATAACAATATTGCAGACACAAGCTCAGTAGGTCTTCTTTAAACTGTGCTAAACCTCATCAAACTGTTTTCAGGTGAGCTGCAGTAAAGGCTGGGTGCACGTGCTCCACCCGACCCCAGAGCTGTGGACTGTGTCTCTACCTCATCGCACTCAGATCCTCTACACCACAGACATCTCCATGATCACAATGATGCTCGAGCTCAAGCCCGGCTCCATCGTGTGCGAGTCAGGTGAGGAAGTCATCAAACATGTGTACGGGCGCTAGTCTCTGTGGGCTAAATTACATGCAAAGTCGTATTATTACATTGACATACAGGTTACATAGAGCTAGTGCTGGGTACAGTTAAAAAGTACCAGTATGGTATAGAAAAAAGTGGTGGTACTAGAAACATTAAGGTACCAAAAACTGATTTAACCACAAATTAACTGTTAAAAAGTATTTCAAAGAAGATCCCAACTGTGACAAGTGCATGTTTTTTGTCTTTTGGGCCACAAACCCCCATTTTTTCTGATGTAACTTAAATAAACAAAGTAAATAAAGATAAATATTTGTCCTTTAGTGTGGGACTATTTTTATGGGGAAAGATGTCCCTGCATTCCATGGCAGCATTCCTAAACCACTCAACAAAATTAAATTACATTCTCCGGCAGCCTCCGTGAATCACTAGGAAACTCCAGACAAGATTCCAGTGTGATATTTCAGATGCTTATAGCGGTCAGTCTTTATAAGGTAACACTATTCATATTGTGTTCATATTATTTACTCTGGCAATGTGTCAAATGTGCAGCTTTGCTTTGTTTTATTTAGCAATGTTTGTATTTTCTTGTGATTTCTTCAAATTCTGTGGTCCTAAATTATGATATTTATTGCTAAATTATGGTATTATCTATTCTTGAATAATATTCTTTTTAACATTTTAGTTTTTTTGTTCTCATCAAAGCTTATCTTACTTGGAGTTGTGCCTTTAAAAACATGAAAAGCAGAACTGGATCGTTTTAAACATTTTGCACCGGTCCAAACTTATTACTACTCGCCACAGGAAAGGTTTTTTTTCTTCTTTTTTTTAATCATCATGTTTTCATAAGTAATGGTAGTGACAACAACTAGCATGCTAACAATGCACCAGCCTTACTTCCTGGTTTGCAGATGATTAAACACCACAATATATACTTGGACAAACCAATTTTACTTCATTACATGACAAGAAAATGTAAAAGATTAATGCAATTGTCAGGTCGCAATCGCAGTATGATTATCGTTTTAGTTTGTCAGCTCATATTCATATATCACAATGCTTATCTAAAATTGTGCTTAAATATTTCCCAGTATCCCAAATTCGTCTTGTTCTTGAATATTGCATAATTAAGTCTTTTGTTTTTCCCAAATAGATCTATCCAGTCTTTCCTTCAGTAGCTAAAGAGGTCAAACATTTCCTCTAAAACAACAAAGCTTTTAGCAGAGTCCCATGCGTCTCTGCCTGCGTCCCCCGGGGAGACCTGTGTCCTTGTCCAGGCATCTGTGTTCAGACCTGAGCTAAACAAAGGCCATCGATTTAGATTCTGCAGTGGTTCTGGTTTAGTCCCGGTTTGGTCCTGGTGCAGTCCCGGTTTAGTCCTGCTTTAGTCCATAGTTTAGCTTTATTTTAGTCCAGGCATAGTCCTTGGTCTATCTTCTTTTCTTATTTCTTCTGTAGCCCTATTGTAGTCCTGGTTTAGGTTTAGTTCAGGGTTTATGCTTGTCTTTAGTCCTGGTGTAGTCCTGGTTTAGTCATAGTATAGTTTAGTCTGCATTTAGTCCTTTCATCTTGCTGTTTAGTCATGGTTTAATCCTTGTACTGTTATAATCCAGTCTTTAAGTGTAGCTCAGTCCTGCTATAATCATGGTTTAGTTCTGATTTCATCCTTGTTTTGTGGTGGTTTTGAGCAGATTTTTTGTTCTGGTTTAGTACTGGTCCAGTGTTGTTATAGTCCTGTTTTTTGCTGGCTTAGTCCTTTAGTCTTTGTTTAGTCCTGGTTTATTCCTTGTATTGTTATAATTTGTTTTTTAGTTCTAGCTCAGTCCTGCTGTAGTCCTGCTTTAGTCCTGCTGTAGGTCTGGTTACGTGTCAGTTCAGTCCTGGTTTAGTTCTGCTTTACTCTTGTTCTGTTTGTCTGTTTAGCCGTGCTTTAGTCCTCTTTCTGTCTTGCTTTAGTCCTGCTTTGGTCCTATGTTAGTCCTGCTTTAGTCCAGCTTTAGTCCAGCTTTGGTCCTGTGTTAGCCCTGCTTTGGTCCTGCTTTGGTCCTGTGTTAGTCCTGCTTTAGTCCTGCTTTGGTCCTGTGTTAGTCCTGCTTTAGTCCTGCTTTGGTCCTATGTTAGTCCTGCTTTAGTCCAGCTTTAGTCCAGCTTTAGTCCAGCTTTGGTCCAGCTTTGGTCCAGCTTTGGTCCTGTGTTAGCCCTGCTTTGGTCCTGTGTTAGTCCTGCTTTGGTCCAGCTTTGGTCCAGCTTTGGTCCTGTGTTAGCCCTGCTTTGGTCCTGTGTTAGTCCTGCTTTGGTCCAGCTTTGGTCCAGCTTTGGTCCTGTGTTAGCCCTGCTTTGGTCCTATGTTAGTCCTGCTTTAGTCCAGCTTTAGTCCAGCTTTAGTCCAGCTTTAGTCCAGCTTTGGTCCAGCTTTGGTCCAGCTTTGGTCCTGTGTTAGCCCTGCTTTGGTCCTGTGTTAGCCCTGCTTTGGTCCTGTGTTAGTCCTGCTTTAGTCCTGCTTTGGTCCTGTGTTAGTCCTGCTTTGGTCCTGTGTTAGCCCTGCTTTGGTCCTGTGTTAGTCCTGCTTTGGTCCTGTGTTAGTCCTGCTTTAGCCCTGCTTTTGCCCTGCTTTAGTTCTAGTTTAGCCCTGCTTTTGTCCTGCTTTTGCCCTGCTTTAGTTCTAGTTTAGTCCTGCTTTGGTCCTGCTTTGGTCCTGCTTTGGTCCTGCTTTGGTCCTGCTTTAGCCCTGCTTTTGCCCTGCTTTAGTTCTAGTTTGGTCCTGCTTTAGCCCTGCTTTAGCCCTGCTTTTGTCCTGCTTTTGCCCTGCTTTAGTTCTAGTTTAGTCCCCCTGCAGCTCTACCACAGCGAGCGGAGGGGGAGGGTCATTCTCTGCAGAGCCACTTTCATATTAACGATCAGGTTTTCAGCTTCAGGATTTGCAGATTGTTGAGTGGGAGCCAGATGCTGTTTACACCACACCAGCTGCTAATATTCAGAGCCATTGTTCTGTGGATTGTGACATAATACACACATAGAGGATAAACAAATATGTGAAAAAAAACATACAAATAGTGACAAAATTGTATACGACCCATTTTTTTTAACACTGAGCTAGATACAGGTCAGAATTCTATAGTGGAATTTGCTGTTTAACTGTCAGATTGTAGATTTGTTGACCTGGTTTATGGTTAAAGGGCCTATGTCACGCTATTTTCTGATCGTGAATCTTCCAGACAAATATTTGAAGCTGCAAAACAGGCCAAGAAATGTAGTTCAATCCAGCTAAGAGAAAAGCAGACATCTTTCCCTCCACAGACGCACAAACCACTTCCCCCGTGTACGTGTTTAACAGACTAAATATTCTTCCAGAGCCCACATATACTGCTGATGGCTCACTTTTTTCACTACTAAACTGTGTGTAAGGTGTTGCAAAAGCATTATCTACAGTTCCAAGTACATTTTTGTCAACTTTAATGCCAATCAGGTAAATTTGCAGCTTTCTGATCAACAACGCCTAAATCTAAGTTTGTGATGCCTTCAGTGGGTGTGTGTGGGTGTGTGTGTGTAAAAAAAAAACAAAATTTAGCATGCTCTTGTGTAGGGTTGGCTATCATTAAGTTGAAGTTGCCGATACGATACATACCTTGATATGTAACCCACGATTCGATATGTGTCTCAATACAGTGCACTGTCCGTTCAGTACAATACAATATATTTCAAATTAATTCGATATGATTCAGTGAAAAATAAAGGTTTTCGGGACATTTAATGATCAACCCCATTTCCAGAGAAAATACATATAAATTTAATTAATTTTTTTTATTTAGCTTCCATTTATTGAGGTTGAATGTGCATTTTACCAACTAGAAAAACACCTCAGACTGTTCCATTGTCCAGTGTTACTCATCCAGAGCTTATATGAGCTCCACATTTACATGTCACAGGGACATGTGCAGTTTAACAGCTCTGAACGATCACAACAGATCTACTAAAACAACTGTGACACTAAAAGTCTATGTTTAAACCAAAGTTAATATGAAATAAACCTATTTTAATCATTAAAACAGTGAATCAAATGTCAAATGTTCTGCACAAACCTGTTTCTTTCCTCTAAACAAACCACACAAATGTAGCTCTGTGACAGAATAATTTGGAAAAATACACACAAAAAATACTCTTACATATCCTCAATACAGTATCATTAAATGAAACAATACAATATATAGATTTTTCAATATTTTCGCACACCCCTCCTCCTGTTGCTGTTGTTGTTCTTCTCTTATTTTTAAAACTAAGTCAATATTTTAATTACTGTGCAAGATCCTCTTCATCTTGGCGTATTGAATCTTATAATTTGATTTCTAATGCATAATTCTGTTTGGGTTTAGTTTTTCCTGATTATTTTCTGTAGCAGCCTTGTTTAGCGAGGTCACATTAAGTCCGCACGCTTAATCGCAATCAAATCAAAATTGCAGTTTGAACGGACATAATTGGCCAAATTGCTCACTGCAGATTTTGAAGTGCCGTCATTTCCTTCACAAACAACAATATCTCCTGTCTTATTGTGGATAAAAACTGCCAACCCCGCAGTTTAGATCCGTACAAACATGCTCTGATTAGTTTTGTCAGTTCATATTTGTCCGTTCTTTGCGTTTTTAACAATGTGAACTTTGAACACAATCCTATTATTGAAACAGAAATCGCAAATCTATCGCAATGCTTATCGGAAAAATGATTAGACATGTTTCTCATATTGTTGATCCCTAGTTTATATTTTGACGTAAAGGTATTTCCTCTCTCCTCGTCGATCGAACTCCCTCCAGTCAAGTCTAGTTCAACGCTGTTATTGACCCGTATTGAATCGTATGGGCCTGTATCGGACTGGCCCGTCTCGCGTAGCCGTGTTTTCCGTTTTTGGGGGGGGATGGGGGATGGGGGAGGGGAGCCGGTGGTGCAGCGCTACATCATGTTTTGCTCTGGCTCTGCGCACGTCACCATCCATCCTCCGATTCTGAATGTCCCACTGCGAAAGAAGGAGGGATAAGAGAGGGATGGAAATGCGCCCGGTCAGCTCCTCTCTCTCTCTCCTCCTCTGTTTATGTGTCTCTTAACCCCTCTCTTCTCTTCTCTCCTTTGCGTTCTCTCTCCGTCACACCCTCTCTCTCTCTCTGGCGCTCCCTCTCCAACTCTTTCTCTCACTCCCGTCTTCTTTTTTCCCTGTCTCCCTCTATCTCTTTGCATCTTCTCTCTTATTTTTTGGTGCATAAATCCTTTGTCTTTCTCGTCATCTTTTTGCTGTTCCGTCTGTTCTCTCTCACTCCCACCCTCCCCCTCTCGCTCTTTTGTCCTCCCCCCTCTTTCACCCTCTCTCCATCCCTCCATCCCAGATCAGATATCCACGATGGTATCACATTAGCAGCCGCTGAGTAGGATGAAGTGTTTGGAGGTTGTCACTTCTGATCTCTGACAGTTTAACCGCTCTAAACAGACATTATTAGATTTCTCATTGAACTGGAGACTTCATTTAAAAATCCGCTGAGATGTCGGCTCTGCGCAGACCTTGAGATGACGGTAAACGATCTAGAACACCTCCCGGTCCTGGTTCATCCGGTCCGAAGACTCGTTGAGCTGTGAAGAAACACTCGAATAACGCGCTCATTGTAAATAAAGCGGCTAAAAATCGACAAAGACCAAAATCCAGCTTTTTCAGTTCTGATGCCGGTTTCAATACTACAGCTTTTAAGTATCTGCCGATCCCCGATATCAACCGATACTAGAGCAGAGACTGAATATGAGAGCAGGGCAGTTAATCGAAAGATGGAGAGATTGTGAGTCAGTCGTGTCTAATCGTCAGTGACACGTTTGGGGGTTTTTAAATGGAGAGACCGATCCGATGTGAGTAAAAGCGTGAGGTTTGAAGCCGACTCGAGACTGACGGAGGAAGAAATAGTTTAGTTTATAGCACAGATTAAAAGTGTTTTGTTTATTTTCATCAGTAAGAGCCATTTTAATTTTGTTTTTGCAAGCACGGAGTAAGAAAAAAATCTAAAATAATCAAGATCGATCGATATGAGACGGGAAAACGTGATTATTTTTTCCCCCATATCACCACAAAAACTCATTCAAATGTGTTAAAGCTGTTATAACTACAGAACTACATTGTATAAATCAAAATTCAAAGAAGAGGAGACATTCTGGGCCCTCCCCGTTCCCTCGTAAAGAGAAGCAGCTGCAGTAATAAGCTGGTCTCCGTTTAACATTTGACAAGTGCAGCGTGAATGCGAGATGGACTATTTCTCCCCCGTCATCTGCACAATAACCACACTCGGTTGGCACCTCTCTCCCACGTTTTATGCTGCAACTGTCAAACAAACAAAACAAAGTGGTTTGGCTTTTTATTAGGAAAAAAATGGGTTGCGAATACTTGGCAAAAGGTGAAATTTAAATCTGTCAACTGTAGGTGTGACGGATTTAAATGTCGTCTTTTGTTATGGATCAGACCTGGACGACTGAGGGGATTACACAGATGTTGTGAATACTATTTTTTTTTTTTCCCCTCAATCTTGCCCAGCTTTAAGTCTGTAGTTTGCGAGCTGTGCTTTTTTTTCCTGACTTGAGGGAAATGGGAAAGCGTTGAGTCAGAGCTGAACCAGGCTGTATCATGTGCGTTTGACTCCTCCGTCTCCTCTGTAGTTTTATCAGAGCGCAGCCTCATTCTCAAAGTAACAAAGTGGCAGGACGAGGCTTGATAAAGAAATCCAGCTGTCGGCAGGCGAGGTGTCGACCTGTTCATCTGTTCCTGTTTGCTGCGAGGTGCAATAATGACACTGCTCTAAGAAAGTCTGCACGTTTATGTCAAATGGATTGTTATGCGCGAGAGCCATGATGCTGTGGGCAATGAGATGGACACAGTGCGTAGTGATGTTTAAGAAGAGTCTGATTCCGTAAGAAGCTTTTAAAATATAAAATGGGTTAAAATAAATGTACAAATACATATGAAAAATGAACAGAATCCTGAACCTGAGGGATAATTGCTGTAAATTAGCTTGGTGTCTTTCGTCTGTATCATTCGGAGTTGAACTAAATGACTTTCAGAGAGTTACACTGATTAAAGGACCTATATTATTCTAAATTTTGTTTCACATGTTCGAGTAATCCTTAGTTATTAGTCTGCTCCGAAGCTCAAAACGCTCTGTTCCACCTTGTGATGTCATGAAGTGGTCGTTTTCAAATTAACAGCTCCTTTTACCTTTTGTTCAGTAGAGATTGTCAATTCCGGGGGTGAAATTATCCAAATGTTTGTAGTTCAGCTATATGGAGTTTAAAAACACAGCGGAGCACTTCCCGTATTACCACATGATGACATCACGAGGTGGAACAGAGCGTTTTCTGTTCGAGAGAAGAACTCCGTATTAGCGTCGTTCAGTGATGTAGCTTTAGCATTAGTCTCCCCTGCACAGTTCAGTGTTGTGGCTCTAAGAGGATGAAGCTGTGGGGGAGGGGGACGCGCTAAGGTCACCTCCATTCGGTCGCTCTTCCTCTTTTTTTAAATAACACGTCTGCTTTAGAGCGATGCAGAAGTCACCCAGACCTGAGTCAGATCCAGAGCAGAGCGACGTGTGCAGACTGTGGGAGATTAGGTTAAACATTAAACAGTAGATATGAACGACTGGAGGCAGAGTTTGAAGCAGCAGTGTGGATGTTTTTTATGTTTTATACTGCTTTACAAAGATTATAGTATAAATAAATGACATGATATCACAATATTGTAGAGTCGCTGTAGTTTAAATTGAGCTGGAGGACAGGACAAAACGCTCAGGTGGAATTTTGCTGTTTAATTGTCAGACTGCGTGTACGTTTATAGTCAGTATGTGTGTAATTACTGGGCCTGTCCGCATGAAACGATGGCGTAAAGTATAAATATACAACAGCGGGGTTGAATATTGACACCACTTTATAGAATCATTTGAAAGACGTGATTGTTGTCAGTTAAAAGGACTTAAAACCGTAAGATTCATATGACAAGTTTGCGGAGAAATGATGAGGTTCAGCGTTTGTGGATCATAAATTTGTCCGTTTGACTGTGTTTGAAAGAAATATACAGAGTTAAATCTCGCTCAGGGACTCGAACCTCTCATCGACATGATCTTTTTTTTAGTTTTTTACCTTCAAGCTTGATCTATGTTGTGAGAGGAATGCCTGATGGGAGAAGTATCTTGCTCATAAACACATAATCAGTAGTTGAGTCAAACTACCAACTCTTTCTAGTAAACGACCCCTTGAATTTTTATAGTGTTACGCAAAAAATGTGGGAAAACTATGTATTTTTGTAAGGATGTTGTATTATATTTGACAGAACCAAACCTCAACGGGATATTTTAATAACATAAGCAGCAGATTGTATTGACCATAAGCTCCCGTTGCCCTTGAGTTAAACATTTGCAGAGTAAACACTTGGACTTTGATACAGGGGAATAAAAAGCTGTTCTGTACGTAAGAGGAGAGGAGGAGAGGAGAGGGGGATACAGGGGGGAGAACAGAGGGGGAAAAGAGAGGGGAGAAAAGGAGCAAGGAGAGGAAAGCGGGAAAGGAGAGACAGAAAAAAGATTTTGCCCAAGGTGACCCTCCGTGACAAGCCCACAACAGAAACAAGGCTAATCTGGAGCTAACTTCACTATCACGGCACAAATAGCAATTCAAGTGGGAGTAAACCTTTAGATTCTATTAGTGTTGGAACTACGCATGAATCAAAACATTTAATTTTATTTTCCTTTATTTTATGAGGCCTAACTTTTCTTGCGCAGGGTCCGTCACCTTCTCGTCCCCGTGGAGATGTGATCACTTTGTCTGAATCGGTTTAACGTCACACTGTGTAACGTTCCAGGCAAACTTTGTTGATCCACAAGGGAAATTGCTTCGACGCAGCAGCTCACAAATTACATTATAATAACAAAGAGCAACTGAAATGGTAATATACAAATGTAATAAAAGTATCTTCGTGGTGGTTATCCCGTCTCCTCGCAGCAAAGAGGTTGTGGGTTGGAGTTTCAGCTCTTTTGTCAATGTCCTTCGTCACTCTTTTGTTAAATTGTGTTGATTTAAATTGATTTGTTAATTGGATGTTTAGTTTCAGTGACGCTCGCTTTATGTCTTGAGGTCTGAAATCGATTCTTTCAAATTCATTGATCATCTGTCCTAGTCTTCGAGGCTCCAGGCGGGACTCGACAAGTAAATTAGCTCTGATCCGGCACTAAACTGATGATTGATGATGATGATGATGATGATTTGGTTTATTCTGAGCATTGGTTTAGGATAGTTTTTCATACTTGTTCAAGAGAGGGGAAAAAACAATATTAATGCATGAATACACTTTGACTGTATCACATATAACTGTCTGACTAAAGTCTCATTGCTCAAAAGGGAGTGGGGTGACGTAATACTTATTTAATCCCCCGTGTTACGCATGTAAAACACATTTCTAGTGTGCTCTCTGTGCACGTTTTATAAAGTCACACAGATCTCATATTAATATTCACAAAAATGCAGATGTTCATATCCCAAACAAAGCGGTTATAGTGCTGGTTCATAACAGTAATGAAATAAAAACAGTATAAAGTGTCTTACAGCGGCTCGCTTCTATGCTGTGAAAATATGAGGTTTTTTGCGCGTTTTCTTAAATTTGTGAATACGTGCGTGTTGCTCGTGCTGCTGCTCCAGACTGTCCCACAGTTTGACTCCACACACACACACGAGACACAGAAACTTTTACTTTTAGTTTGGATGGTTTTTACTTTTAAAATTGTCCACTCCTCTCAGCTGATTCATTTAGATCTCTCTACATCAGCTCAAATCAGGATGAAATCGGGATGAAATCGGGATGAAATCAGGATGAAATCAGGATGAAATCAGGACCGAGCCAGGACCGAGCCAGGACCGAGCCAGGACCGAGCCAGAACCGAGCCAGAACCGAGCCAGGACTGAAGGACCATTTCCCTCCCAATACTTTGTAGAATTCACTGTAGTTTCCTCACTCCCTCTGCGGGCTAAATGGTTCTAAACATTGGGTTCTTTGTGATTGTTCAAACAAAGGAGCAATGACGTAAACTCTGCCATACAGACGAGCAGAGGAGGCGATTTACTATCTGCAAATCTACAACATCTGACAGATTTTAGTCTGCGCAAACTGCAAACATTTTAGGTTTTGATAGTACTATATTTGACTTGATGCCAAAATTTAAAGGCCCTATATCACACAAAATGGATTCTTGATGTCATGTAGTGGCAGATTTCAAGTTAACAGCTCCTTTTACCTTTAGTTCAGTAGAGATCGCCAATTCCAGGACTGAAATCATCCAAACGACGATTAGAGCTCTCCCAGTATGACATCACAAGGTAGAACGGAGTGTTTTCAGTTTGACAGAAGAACTCAGCTTAAATATGCAGGATGTGTGTGTTAAGCACGAGTGAATGAAACAAAACACAACTCCAGGTCTGTTTTGTGATGAAGAAACAACATTAGAACATCATGGATCTGACGGTTGTGTAATCTAGGCCCTTTAAATACCCCAGGGTGCTCCTCACAGTGTGTTTTAATATGTACAGCAAGAATCATTGTTCAGGAAACACTCTAAACTGTAGAGACACTCACAGTGAAAGAGGAACAGCACAGAGCTTTGTTTAGATACCGGATGTGTGCTCTTTGTCTTAGGCACAACTCAGTCTCACAATTCAAGCCATGTTACTTCACCTTTTTTGAGTTTTATAATGTGTTTGTTTCTTCGTAAAAAAGACTGAGTTTAATTCCTGTCTTAAATTTCCTGTTTTCCGTTAGTTGATAATTGTGATCAAGCAAGTGAAAATGATCGTAAGAAGCAATATTATATCATTAAAAGCAAAATTAAGTCACCTCTAGGGTTGTCAAAAGTGTTGAAAAGCAGATATTAAAACTCGTATTTAAACTAGATACTCATTTGAACAAGTATCAATACTAAAAGTCACATTCCCATGACGTAAATGGACCTTTCGTGAATGTCTTTAGACTGATCTTTGGCTGTGTCAAGTATAATACCACGTAGACTAGCCACCTCAATTCGATTTATACTCCAAAACCGTACTTTCTCATTCATAAAGTTTGATAAAGCTGGTCACATAGTAGACGAATGCTGATCTGTTAAACTAACCGAATGAAAGAAAAATATTTCACTTTTCAGCCTTTACATCCCGTATTCCAGCGTGTTAAGTAATCCATAACACATTCATATCATATTCTTGACGTCTCTAAACCCACTCCCACCTGTTGATGTCATCAGGTGGTGGTCTTCTCTTTAAGGAAGTGTGCATTCATGTATTTGAAGTCTATTATTATATTTATTATTATCATTATTATAGGGCTGAACGATTTGGTAAAATGATGAATTATGATTTTCCTGATGAGCATTGTGATGGTGATGGTTAGATTTGCGATTTTGTTTTAATAATAGGATTCTCAAGAACTGACAGAAAGACAAGCTGACAAACTAATCACATTTCGGAACATGTTTTACCTAAATTACAGTATTAGTTTTTATTTAGTTTTTATACACAATAAGACGGGATATTTTGTTGTTTTGTGGAGGAAGTTGTGGGACTTCAAAAACTGCAGCCTTTGACATTTGTGAATAACTATGTCCATTCATCTTTCCATTTGATTGCGATTAATCTTGCAGCCAAAGCAGAATTTGCAATAAACTAACATCTTATATTTTCTGCCTTTAGTTAAAATGCCTTTGCACCCTATGTTGTGTAACTATGGTGTTTTAGTTTGCAAAGAAGTTGGATGTAGAAAGAATAATATGCATGGCTGGTCATACATTTTGTGCTTCTCTCTCCAGGTACAGGCAGCGGCTCTCTGTCTCACGCCATCATCCGCTCCATCGCTCCAACAGGTCACCTCCACACTGTCGAGTTCCACCAGCAGAGAGCTCTGAAGGTGCAGGAGGAGTTCATGGAGCACCGCGTGGGTAACATGGTCACCGTGAGGAACCAGGACGTGTGCAAAGACGGGTTTGGGGTGAGCGGAGTCGCAGATGCGGCGTTTCTGGACATACCTTCGCCGTGGGACGCAGTGGGACACGCCAAGAGCGCCCTCAAGAAACAAGGTACGAGACCATGGATCTGTTGATACTCTGCAGTGACATCACGCTGGGGGTGTTCTTCATGTATGTATATGGTGGAATGTTCATCAGTTACCAACACTGACAAAACTCAAGTCTGTCTGAAAACGCAAGAAAAAATACAAAATGGATTTATACAACACATGTTCAAGAGCCTGTGATAAATCTGAGCGTTCATGGTCTTGTTTAGGAGTTTGATTTTCAACATAAAGGTGACAGTCACTAACTGAAAAACTGTTTGCTAATGCTAGCTAGCTTGTGAGTGTAATGTTACGTGAGCGAGAGCACAAATCAGCTCACATGTTGTAGTTCTAAGTCAGTCATTTATGGTCAGACTGTGTTAAAATAAAGCTGAAATTAAAATCTAACAAAGCCTCAGACAGAGCAGTGCCTCCAGTTAGCTTCACACTCCCAGTGAATGTTGATGACATCAGCTGCAAAGTATGAATAGAGATGCTATGTGTGATGTCACTTCCGGGTCTATCAGCTGATTGAAAACAATGAACACATCTCATGTTAAAAATGGACAGTAGTTATTTAAAAATAAAATGTTGTAGGTCTGGGTCTGCGGTTACAACTGTGACAGAAAGTGTACGAGAGAGGGTGAGATAAGCTCGCTAGGCTAGGCTAAACTAGCATTAGCGTTGATAGCCAGTTGGTGAGACACACTGATAATCCTATATTATGATAGATTATTACTACATCATTTACACAGTTATTTGATACAGTCTGTGGTTAAACAGACACTTTTGAAATGTAACTGTTTTTGAATAAGGAACCAAAACAAAACTAGAGATCAGCTCTGAAGTTTCTGGTTGGACCCGGAAGTGACATCATCACTTAAGGGTTATATTGACACTTTGCAGTGACATCACGCTGGGGGTTCACTGCATACATGCTCAACTCTTGCTGCACTTTAAATATAAGTTTTCTCTGCAGATCACTGACAAAATGACAGACATGGGGCGAGGGAGTGAGAGGAGAGAGAGAAACGAAAGTCAGTTATAGCAGAGACCCGTCTGTACTCACCACAAGTGCAAAAAGCATCACGAGTATTCACCCGCGGCGCTGCGTTTACAGCTTTTACATTTGATCACATGACTTCTCTCTGTTCATGGATCTCAAGCTGTGGCAGCTCTCCTCTGTGGTCATAACAGTTAATGAGCTGTCAAAAATTATATTATTTTGATTTGAACTAAGTCCTTCAAATCAGGAAGGAACAGTTTTTCTGAAACCTAGGCCTGTCATGATAATTACTATATCGTTCTATATATGTTAGAGGGAACAATAATTTTTGGGGGCCGATATTTATTGTGGGTATTGTTTCTTTGTAATAGTAGGGAACATTTTCTTATTTTTCCATACTACAATTTGTAGTTAGTTTATATCTAGATTTGAGCTGTATAAATAACTTTTATGACTCATTATAAAGTGTTTCCTTCTGCAATTTATTTATTGCAGTATTGATCATTGTTTTAACCATACATTTAAATAGATTTTTTGGGAATATATATATATATATATATATATATATATATATATATATATATATATATATATATATATATATATATATATATATATATATATATATATATATATATATATATATAAAACATACTTCAGAATATGTGATCTTGCCAGGCCTACTGAAACCCATGAATTACTCTAACACTGATTAACTTCCTCCTTTGTTCAGGGTCAGTCTGAGGTCATGAGAGCAGAAAGCATCTCTCTGGTTTCCCCAAACAACCACAAGTTTCAACAGGCCCCAGATCAGACTTTAAACATTAGAGCACCTCCTGTTTAACCTGTTGTAGTGTGTCTGTGTCAGTCTGTATCCTGGAGCGAGCAGGAAGTGAACAGGAAGTGCAATTGTCAAGATACTTCCGTTAAGATTATATTGTGACCTGAATAATCACAATTATCGATTTTAAGAGCTTAAAAAATGCCAGTTTTTTAACGCAAAATTAAGTCTTCTAAATTCATTTTGTTTAAAAAAATGTAGCCTAATTGTTTGCTTTTTATATGAACGTTTAAGTCTCATTAAAGGTGTGGACCCAGCTGATTATAAAGCATTTATCATCCACAATCCACAAAGTAAGACCGGTGCCCTGTTAGCATGCTAGTTGTTTTTGTTAAATTTACCGTGACAGCTGAACTCCGCTCTGGCCGGTGAAAGATGTACAAAAAGCCTTTAAAAAACAAATAGCTGTGAATAATTAGGGTGTGCAGAATAATCTGGTACCGTGCTTTAAATAACCAAACATTTCTTGTGATATAGTTTACATTAGTTACATTTTCCTCCCTCCCTCATCTCCACAGTACTATTATAAATCCTGCTTTAGTGGCTGTGCTCTGTATGAATCGGCTGCTTCACAAACACAGGCTTCTTTTACTCAGTTCTAAAGGCTCATATGAAAGAGACTCAGTCCTTTTATGGTGCACTGTACTCTGCTCCACTCTCTACGAGCTTTCACATTTCACATTTCACTCACAAACAGCTGCCAGTCTGAGAAGTGATGAGTTTTAGAGCACATTGTAAAGTCCATTACAGCTGCATTATAATTTACTTATGGGGTAATTATGTATTTGAAAACTTAAACATCTAAATCCCCAGTATGTAACTTTCTAAGCCAAAAATATACTAAACTAAAAGCACGTTGTTCCACTTTAGTTGTTTATTTCACTGAAAAACGTAGAAAAACACATGTCTTTGTTCTGAATGGACTTGCATCTCTCCAAACCTGAGTCTTACTTGGCCTCTTGTTCCTCCTTTTGACTATAATATTCCACAATACGACATAACACGTGTCTGTCTCCATGGAGAATGTCACATATTATACTTTTAAGTACCAACTCAAAAATGTTTTACAAGATAATATCAAAATCTCTGCTTAAATATGCAAAATGTATCAAGGATTTAATCACATTTTTGATCAATTTGTGTTTTTAAAAGTATAATTTAATCATCTAAGTAAAAAAAAATATGTTTTGGGCCAAATAACAAAAAAAACAAAAAAAAAGTAATTTGGTTTAAGTAAACTTGGGTAAACCTGATCGTGAGCAGGATTTTTGAAAACCTTCACAGGCAGAACATGCAAAACCAGAACATGTCACAATGTTTTGCTTGACATACAATATATTCAAAAAGCATGACTTCAGGAGAAACTATAAAAGGATATAGTGTATTTAACTAAATTCGACTAAAAACATCCAACCTGGGACTGGCCCCTCGTGTCCCTCACATTTTCAGATCCATGTTGTGGAGCCTGGCCCTTTAAATTCATGAAATCAGTGTAAAAGCTGCTTATGTGAAAAACCCCACTCTGATAAATGAACTCCACCTCCTCCATCACTGCCATAACCCAACCTCCGGGAGCTTGAGTTCCCGGTACAGGCTAATCGCAGTAGTACTTCCAGTTGTAGCACTCGTAGAGGTGACTGCAGTGACAGTTGCAACAGAACTATTAATAGTATTTGTAGTTGTGGTAGTCGTCGTGGTAGTTGTAGTCGTTTTATTAGAAGTAGTAGTGGTAGTTGTAGCTGTAATAGTATTATGATTTGTATCCGCAGTTGTTGGAGTAATTTCAGCAGTATTGGTAGTGATAGCAGTTGTAGTAGCAGTACTAGTAGTAGGCAGTATTTCCCAGCCGTTGCGTTCCCAGAGGAGCGGAGCAGCTCTGTGTTTGACCTCATATGGGCAAACTCCACTCGCTGCTTCACTGTTTATCAGATGCGAGTTTGCGTTTCTATGGGCCAGACTCTTATCCAAATGATCAAATGTAGAGCACAACTTTTGGATTTGTCAGTATAGTCTAATGTACGAATCAGTGCCGTTTTAACACAGAATTAAATGCATGATATATCGTTTTTTTATAAATGGCGTATGACTTAAATATATGGGTGTTTTACTATAACATATGTAGATTATTATGTAATTATTTCATATTTTGTTCATTATCTAAAATGGCTTAACCTCCTGAGACCTGGCGTCCTCATCTGTGGACAACACATTTTGGATTGTTTAGGCCACAGTGCAAATTTTTAGAAGAACAGCAACAACAACATGTTCAATTTGGAATATTTTTAAGAGTTTAGAATATTAATTTTTTTTGTTTATTTATATTTTATTTTTTTATTTAATTATTTTATTTTTATTTGTTTTTATTATTATTTTTTATTGTATTTATTTATTTTTTTTATTACTTTTTTTTATTATTTTATTTGATTAAAGCTCGGATCTCAGGAGGATATTATCAGAAATCGGTTCGTTAACTTGTTGAAAAATGTAAAAACAGATACGCATATAATTGGAAGAAAGTACAGATCACTGGGCGGAGATGTGGGGTAGGTGAAAACTGAAATTTTCCGGGCACGCAAGCCTCAAATGACAATACAGAATTACTCAAACATGCGTGAGTAAACTGATATATCCCCCCAGATCCTGCAGCCTTAGTCTTAACCATGTGCCCTCGTTAATTAATTAATATGTGATTTTTCTGGCAAGTTTTCAATTTTGATTAGATTTACAACGCGTTTTTTAGCTAAAGAAAGTGGTTCCAAGTTCAGATTTTAAACGTGTCCTTCGTAAACTACAATAAGACGGATATTTAGTTGTTTGAGGCACTTCAGTAGCTGCAGCCTTTCTGATTTGCTAATTGTGTCCGTTCTAATTGCAACACCGATTAATCGTGCAGCCTTAAAACTTCAAAATAGGTCCTTTTTTTAAATCTCACATTTTCCAATTCCTCTCCAAATCCCACCCTCCCCCTGTCCCTCTCCCTCTGCAGTATTCACTCCCTCCATGTTGTAACGTTGTAAATCGTGTAGTATTTTGGCCCGAGTCCGACGCTAATCTGCCTCATGGCCTCTGTTGGCGACATCTTCATGCTAACAGGAAGTGCAGTCATTAGTCAGCGGGAGAACCCAACTGAACTCTGTAACGTGTTTAAGTATTCGGACACACCCCATTGGCTCGTGTGGGTTCCTAAGAGACAGAGTAGTGTTTATGACTCGAGTGTTGTTGACTAAAGGAGCGAATGACTCTGGACTATGCAGTGGACGGGGTGGGATGGTGTTGCTGACATAAATGCACCTTTCAGCTGCAGCGGGGTGTGAAAACTGTCAAAAAAATGTGTTTCAGATTACAAAAAGAAACTGAATTGCTCAAAAAAATCAACCAATGAGCCAACAGGCGTCTCGATATTCTAAACTCCCTGTAGTTTAAACTGCGTTGGAGAACTCTATGGTGGACTTTGCTGTTTAACTATCAGACTGCAGATGTGTTGACCGGGTTTATGGTGAATATTTCTGTAATTATCGGGCTTATTTACATGAAACAAAAACCTGGCGCAGAGTTCACCGTCGTCTCCGTCGGTGCAACTAAACAAAAGTGAAAGTGGTGCCGTTATTCAATCGCAAAGACGGGATTGTTGTCAGAATCCGTGACAAGTTCGTGGAGCCGATCCCCAAACAAATCACGAGAAGGTTCAACATTTGTGGATTATAAATTTGGAGATTTCTTTCAAAAACACGTAGACTCTCCCATAGAATCACATAGGCCCTTTCTCTCCATGAACTGAACCTATTCATTATTGTATGTTTACTACTGAAATCGTAATACAAGTTCTGAGACTTTAATTTGTGTTTGCGCTTGTTACAAAACAGCCCAGATTTTGCCTAACCCTCTCTCCTGTCTTTCTCCCTCCTCTCCTTCCCAATTGGCTGTCTCCCTCTCTCCCTTCTCCCCCCTTTGTCTCCTCCCTGTCCCCCTCTATCCCCTTTCTCCGCCTCTTTTCAACCCCCTCTTCCTCTCCCTCCCTCCTCTTCCTAATTCACTCTCTCCCTCCTCCCCCCCTCCCTCTCTCCAGGTGGGCGGGTCTGCTCCTTCTCTCCTTGTATCGAGCAGGTGCAGAGGACGTGCGCTGCCTTCACAGACCATGGGTTTTCAGAGCTCTGCACCATAGAGATCCTCCTTCAAGTCCACGATGTCCGCACCGTCTCTCTACCCGTCCCGGACTTTGGACCCAACTCGGATCTAAACCGGGATCAGAACCGAGACCAGAATCAAACCCAGAATCAGAACCAGTCTAGTCCAGGTGCAGTGACAATCAAAACCACCACAGTGCCCAGAGAGATACCGGGACACACTGGGTTTCTCACATTTGCCACTAAACCAAGGACTTGAGAGGAAATAATTTTAGTATTTTTTTAGTTTAAACATTTTGTGTTGCACTTGAATAAATGGGAAGGCGAGGCAAATACTGAATTGTGTGTGTTAGGATTTTCAAAGTTTAAATCTCGTAAAAAGTGGGTATACCTGATTTCTTTCATGTTACAAGTAAAAATAGTTTTGCCCCAGTTCATTTATATAGTAAAAGCAGCTCTTGGGGTCAAAATGAGACTGCTGTGTACTGTCAGCATTTACTATTATAGCGTTATAATTATCCAGTGCGCTCTTAGCATGCTAGGTGGTGTTAGCAGTGGCGTGACTGGACATGACTTCGCTATGGGGCTTCTACATTCATTGCGTTCAATAATGATGCTCTTAATGAGTTGGAATAAGTTTGTACTTATGTAAACCATTAAAAATAAAGTACCGGTAATTCTTTTTTTATGTTTTTTAAGACCTTTTGATCATCATTTGTACATGGACACATATGTTTTTGTGATATTTGGAATATTAAAGATATGCAAGTGCTTTTTATTTTCTAAACTGCACATTTTGTGTTTGGATTTGCGCAAATGATTTTGAAGTTATTCTTATTCTTTAGAACCCAAAACCTACGTCTTACAATGATGTGAAACAAGTCGACGTGAAGTTAGTTGATGTGAGAGCAGAAGATACAGAAGAGAGGTCAGATGAAGCGAAGGAGAGGGTCAGATGGAGCAGAGGATGAAGAGGAGAGGGTCAGATGGAGCAGAGGATGAAGAGGAGAGGGTCAGACGGAGCAGAGGATGAAGAGGAGAGGGTCAGACGGAGCAGAGGATGAAGAGGAGAGGGTCAGACGGAGCAGAGGATGTAGAGGAGAGGGTGAGAGGAGCAGAGGATGAAGAGGAGAGGGTCAGATGGAGCAGAGGATAAAGAGGAGAGGGTCAGATGGAGCAGAGGATGAAGAGGAGAGGGTCAGATGGAGCAGAGGATGAAGAGGAGAGGGTCAAACGAAGCAGAGGATGTAGAGGAGAGGGTCAGATGGAGCAGAAGATGAAGAGGAGAGGGTCAGATGGAGCAGAGGATAAAGAGGAGATGGTCAGATGGAGCAGAGGATGAAGAGGAGAGGGTCAGACGGAGCAGAGGATGAAGAGGAGAGTGTCAGATGGAGCAGAGGATGAAGAGGAGAGTGTCAGATGGAGCAGAGGATGAAGAGGAGAGTGTCAGATGGAGCAGAGGATGAAGAGGAGAGGGTCAGATCTCTTGGAGCAGTGGTGTTTTCCTGGTTGTAAAGCCTGCAGTATTTAGCTGCTCATTTCCAGTTTAGCACAGTTTAATCTCTTTAGCGTACTTTTACGTTCTAATCCCGTTCTTACCGTGGGCCGGGAATATAAATATCTTCTGTGTTCGAGGAAAGTGATGGTGTGAAGACCAAAGTAAAACTAGAACCTGTAGTAACTCGGGTTAGACAAGGGGCAGAGCGTAATCGCGGTGAAGTTGTAGACCTCATCCAGTGACGGACCATTCGTAAAAGTGTACTGTTTGTTAAGGAGGCGGGCAGTTGGTAGGATTAAAATATGCAGGATTGGTGCGTTAAATGAGTGTGAATGAAACAAAACCCAACTTCAGGTTTGTTTGTGATGAGGAAACACTAAAATAGAGCCAAACATAGTGTAAGATGAGCCCTTTAAACGTTTACAGATGTTCGCAGTACAGTTCACTATTTAACTTTTCTGATAGAGGTTCTGCCGTTTGCTCGCACACACGGAGACATTAGTGCTTAGCTTGGAATGTTCCACACTATGGGATTAAACTCTTCTATCTTGCGTTTATTCAGTAACATGTTGTTTTTTTATAGGAAAAATCACTGCAGATCTGATTTGTAACTTTGCACGGTTGCTTCATTTTGCTTATTTACATTGAGATAGATACGTTTAATATAATAATCCCATGCGATATTTTAGGGCAAAGCAATAACATCTGCATGGAGACAACAAAAAAAGCATTTCAGATTTTCAGAAATAGTTGTCATCCAGGTTGTCGTGTCGTTACCGGACTCCTGCACATATAAAGGTGCAGTGGTTGAAGAGAACGGTTTAAGGACGCTCTGCAGTGAGAGGTTTAATCTGAGAGACCTGGAATAGCAACTCTGAGCCTCCCAATCCTAATCTGACTCAGGCTGTACTCGGACCAGACTGGACCAAACGCTGGACTGATATCTCAAATGCTCGTAGTCATCTAGTTGTCCGGGGAATCGCATGTCCTTCAATTTTTTGTATTTTTTTTTATAATCCTGTGTGTCAGATCCCCATTTTCCCATACCTCAGCTGGTAGTAGGTTGAAAGCCAAATGTGATGTAAGATTAGCACATTTTGCAACTTCCAAAACAAAATATTCTGTGTTTTGAATGGGGAAAAGTCCTCAAAATGGCACCTATAACCTCGTGAGATCCGAGCTCTCGCAGGACTTTATTTGCAAAAACTATTAAGTGCTTGAACACATACATTTTGTGTAAAAAAACTAAATGAGAAACAATTGTGCCTCTAGGAACAATGTGTCTCATTTGTGCTGCTGACAGGTGCAGGAAGACATGTGCCTTTAAATAAAAATACAAATTAAAAAAACAAAAAACAAAAAAAACATTAAAATACAATAAAAGATTAAATAAAATAAAAAATTAAAAAAATAAATAAAATTAAAAAATAAAATACAAATAAATAAAAAATTAAAAAAATACATTAAAATACATTAAAAATTAAATAAAAAATACATTAAAATACAATAAAAAATTAAATAAAAAATAATAAAAATAAACCGGCCCCGGATAAGCGGAAGAACATGGATGGATGGATGGAATAAAAATAAATAAATAAAAAATAAAATAAAAAAATAAAATACAAATAAATAAAAATAAAAAATAAATATTTTCTTAGAAATATTCAAAATTGAACATGTTCTTGTTGCTGTTCTTCTAAAAATTTGCACTGTGGCCTAAAAAAAACCCAAAATGTGTTGTCCACAGATGAGGACACCTGGTCTCAGGAGGATAAACGGGAAGCTGAAACCCATGAATCTGTAGATGTTCCCGGATCAAACCTGTAGTTTATCCAGGACTAGAACACAACCAAACCAAGACAATACTAAAGGATGTCAGACATTTTCAAATCGTAATATTTATACAACACGTCTTAACCTTGGTTGTGGGATACAGCAGTGACCCTAGAGGAAGCATTGGTGTGAGTTTAAACTTTTAATCCCTGAACTAAAAACAGTAGCGGAGCAGGTGAGAGGATTAAGAACCAACCAGAGACCCATAATGGCCAATGTTGCCAAGAGCAGTTACAACATTTTGCCACGATTAATGCCCCTTGTAGGCCGGAGTAGGCAATAAACACACACAATAAACCTGTCAAATCAAAACCTTCACTGAATTGTAATAAGGCTGGATTTATCTATAGCATTAGCTTTTTCTTCATTTCATTTAATTTTAGTCTCGTGAATTCAAATGCAAAATGGCTTAATGGCAAAATCTTATCTTGTATGTACTTCAATCTGCCATATATCATTTTATTCTGATTTTTGCTATGTTAACACAACTATTACGTAAAAATGTTGTTTATAAATGGCGTTGCGTGGCAAATCTAGACCCATGTCTCTGTGTATTCTTTATACAGATGGCTATCAGTCTGGTCAGCACTCCCTCCATCACGTCTCAAGTCTGACCAAACGTGATAGTCCAATCAGATTTGGTTTTTTTTCAGTTATTTCGCTCATTGATTCTGCAGAAATCCACCATGTTTTCAGTCCCTTGTGATATTTTTTTTCCTTTCTTTTTTTTCTTCTTAAGCAGCCATATTTATTTTGATACGGGCGGGCCATGCACGTCTCTGATTGGCTTATCCACCTGTCAATCATGGCCATCTGATTCACTGACTAACATCTTTAAGCATTGAAGAAGTGTGTATTCTGGATCCCAGGCAATAGTTACAGGAAAAAGAACTAAAAATAAATCGGAAAACAATAACTGTGATCATTTTAGTGGTCCTGGATAGTGCTTTCTGCAGGGTACTTAAAACTGGTCAAGTCATATATGTAGGATTTATTTGTATTTATTTTTTTATCTGTATTTATTTTTATTTTTTATATGTATTTATTTTTATTTTTATCTGTATTTATTTTTATTTTTTATCTGTATTTATTTTTATTTTTATCTGTATTTATTTTTATTTTTATATGTATTTATTTTTATTTTTTATCTGTATTTATTTTTATTTTTTATCTGTATTTATTTTTATTTTTTATCTGTATTTATTTTTATTTTTTATCTGTATTTTTTATTTTTTATATTTATTTATTTATTTTGTCTATTTTATATATTTATTTTTATTTATTTGTTTGAGCTTTTCGAAGTAAAAGTTCTCAATTACAAGAAATACTGTGTTATGTAACCTGCACTAGTCCTGAATTCAAATGCAGACGTAGCGTGACTGTTTTATCAATGTCCTCCTCCTCAAAACCCATTCACAGAGTTCATTTTTTTCGCCTTGTTCAGAGTAAAGAATGGCCCGCGGTCGTTAGGTTTTTGCTTTTCCATTTATTGTGTCGTGTACGTACTTACTTGTTACGTACTAGTACTTTTTCATTTCAGACAATACCAAATGAGCATTAAAGTTCTTCTGGAAATAATAATAATATTCAAAATAAAACAAACATGGCAATAGAATGAGAAAATTACACTTTCAAAAGCATTAAATCGGAATCACTATTAAAGCTGCACTGTGTAACATTTCTGCTGGAGCGTACCCCACCTGCTTGTCTCCATGGAGATGTTATTGCTTTGCCTGGAACATATCTGTCTCGTGTTTATTCAAGCATGGGCATAACTTAAAAAAAACAAAAAAAAACATGTATTCTTGGTGTCAGCGGACCCGCCTCTACGCAGATCCGACCTGTAACGTGACATTGCGGCTTCGCCTGATTTTCTCTATGGACGTAAACAACGTAGACGCCAAACTGTGAGGCATTCCAGGCAAAGTTACACAGCGTTGCTTTAAACTATAACAAATAACTGAATGGTACTTGATTTAAAACTCGTATTTCAAACTCTCAAATAGACTTTTTTTTGCTCGTCTTGCGTAACGCGCCCGGTTGATTCAGGCTGGTGTGAGCGTTTTATCAATGGCCGCCTCCTCCGCAGGCCCGTTCACAAAAGGCCGCCCCTCTCCCTCTCTCTTTGGCGAATGCAGATCTCACTCCTGTTTAATTATGTCCTTTAGTTGTGTCTTTTCTTTGGCGCACTTCCTGTTTGGTCCCATTTGGTCCAGGCTTCCTTCAGTCTGTATAAAACTCCAGTGCGGCTGCTTCCCGTTTCCATGGCGCCCGTTCACGTATCACAAAAATGACCATCCATGATCTAAATCGGAGGCAAAGTGACTTCAGAACTTACCGTGATTTATATTTTATTTATTTACTAGGCTTTCTGAATACTGGAAGACGGTTTGGTTCTCGCGGATTTCAAAATATCACCTTCAACGTTCTATGAGGCGATGAAAAAGTAAACAACACGACAACAATACGATACTACGCTTTTGATTTAATAATAATAATACGGCGTGGTGGCATCTGTTCAGGGTTCCTCCAGGACCACTCGCCAGGGAGGAGGCCCCCGGGGAAGACCCAGGACACACCGGTCTGGGAACACCTTGGGGGTCCCACCGGAGGAGTTGAAGGACATGTCTGGGGTGAGGGAAGTCCGGGAGTCCCCTGCTTAGAGATGGCTGCCCACGTGACCCGGGCCCTGGGTGGATAATACGGTAATAATAAATAACGCGTCACTCTTATATATCCTCCTGAGACCCGAGCTTTAATCAAATAAAATAATTTTTTTAAAAAGTAATAAAAAAATAAAAATACAATAAAAATACAATAAAAAAATAATAATAAAAACAAATAAAAATAAAATAATTAAATAAAAAAAATAAAATATAAATAAACGAAAAAATAAATATTCTAAACTCTTAAAAATATTCCAAATTGAACATGTTCTTGTTGCTGTTCTTCTAAAAATTTGCTCTGTGGCCTAAACAATCCAAAATGTGTTGTCCACAGATGAGGACGCCAGGAGGATATAACACTTTTCCAGTTTCTCGGAGTCGTTTTGCAATTCGTTCACTCCACAGTTGGCGTTGGCGAGTTAAGACAATAGCCACAGCTGCCCCGGGACAGACTGACTGAAGCGAGGCCGCCATCTGCGCCGCCAGGGCCCCTCCTCCAACCGCGACCGCCGCCGACACTCACACCACAATGCGAGGCAAATGTGGGCGGATCAGACGAGATCGGACGTTAACAAACAGAAATCGCCATGACAACAGACTTTAAAAACACTGAGGAACTTTTCTGGATCACCTCCTGATGATAATATCCGATTTCAGATTTGTACCGTGTCATTTTTCTGGCGTGTTGAGACGTTATCGCTTTGACCGAAATGTTCCACAGTATGGCATTGAACACAACCACGCTAAGTCATATCAGGTCTGTGGAGAGGCAACACCTGCTCATAATAACAATACATGTTTGGTTTTTTTAAGTATTTTTTTTTTTTAGCCAACCAGTGAGTAAATACAAGATGGAACGTTCCAGATTGAAGAAATAATATCTCTACGGAGACCAACCCTCAACGAGTAAAGCTACGTAGCAATTCTTTTAACTTATCCCTTCTTTTCAGCTCGTTCGTCTCTGCCCGTCGTGGCGTCCGCGACCCCCCCCCCCCCGGGTTTGAGACGCATTTTGGACCCGGGCCAAAAGCGGAGCGTCGTGTGGATTTTTAATGAAGCAAGTTCCCACACAAACAAAAGAGCAGTGTTCAGGCCGAGAGCACAAGGGTAATACGCGCACCGAGTATTCAAATCGTTCACTCGTCCTTTTATATGCAAATGCGCCGTTCATCTCGTACGTTTAGCGTTTATTTAAGGAGCCATTTTGAGTTCCTATGGCCCATAACCCCCCTCGCTAACCACTCTGCCGCAGCGACACAGAGAGGACACGCGCTCACGCACTCCACTCAGGAGACCAGGAATCTAACCCGCAACCTCCATAATCCTCTAGACCAGATTAAGAACCGACAAATACAATGTTTGGAGTTTTAATCCTGCAGCCGATAAATTAAATCATCAATCTGTATGAATTATAGATCACAAAATGCTTTACTTCCCAGACGGTGTTTTAAAGAGGAGCTTATTAAAAGGATCGGATCGTGTCTCGATGAGAAGTGTTGAATATTTGATGTGAAACTGGACCCGGGAACAGAAAGAGCCTTTGTGCTTCTGAGCAAAGCGAAAGTGGGTCACTCCATTTTTAATGAGGCTGAACCGCACGACAAGGGGCAGGAGAGGAGAGGGCGAGTTTGTTAGCGAACGGTGTCGGTGAGGAGGTTGTGGGTTCGAGTCCTCGTCTCTCTGTGTTATTGTTGCAGAGTGGTTATCCTATCAAACCTCCCTCTCACCAGGAGGTTGTGGGTTCGAGTCCTCGTCTCTCTGTGTTATTGTTGCAGAGTGGTCATCCTGTCTTCTCCCTCTCACCAGGAGGTTGTGGGTTCGAGTCCTCGTCTCTCTGTGTTATTGTTGCAGAGTGGTTATCCTGTCAAACCTCCATCTCACCAGGAGGTTGTGGGTTCGAGTCCTCGTCTCTGTGTTATTGTTGCAGAGTGGTTATCCTGTCAAACCTCCCTCTCACCAGGAGGTTGTGGGTTCGAGTCCTCATCTCTCTTGTGTTACTGCGGCAAAGTGGTTATCCTGTCAAACCTCCCTCTCACCAGGAGGTTGTGGGTTCGAGTCCTCATCTCTCTGTGTTACTGTGGCAAAGTGGTTATCCTGTCTTCTCCCTCTCACCAGGAGGTTGTGGGTTCGAGTCCTCGTCTCTCTTGTGTTATTGTTGCAGAGTGGTTATCCTGTCAAACCTCCCTCTCACCAGGAGGTTGTGGGTTCGAGTCCTCGTCTCTCTGTGTTATTGTTGCAGAGTGGTTATCCTGTCAAACCTCCCTCTCACCAGGAGGTTGTAGGTTCGAGTCCTCATCTCTCTGTGTTATTGTTGCAGAGTGGTTATCCTGTCAAACCTCCATCTCACCAGGAGGTTGTGGGTTCGAGTCCTCATCTCTGAGTGTAGTGTGCATTTCCCCCCTGCGTTACTATGGCAGAGTGGTTATCCTGTCTCATCCCTCTCACCAAGAGGTTGTGGGTTCAACTCCTGATCTTTCTGTGTTACTGGGGCAGAGTGGTTATCCTCCCTCCTCCCTCTGACCAGAAGGTTGTGGGTTCGACTCCTGGTCTCTCTGAGTGGAGTGTGCATGTTCCCCCTGTGTTATCCCGGCATCTCAGTAAATATTTGGAATTTAAGACGTTTTATCTCACAGAGTGCACTCAAACACAGCTACCCTGCTGAAATATTCGCTCTATCTGCACTTTTGACTTCCTGTTGAGACTAAATGCTTTTGGTTGGCTACATGTTTGTTTTGCCTTGGTACACAGAGCCAACGCTAGCACAGCTCGCCCTCTGCAGTACCAGCGCTGATGCTAACAGGCTAATACTGATAAAAGTGCAGTACATGTCCTGAGTCACATTCACATTCAGATTAGATATAGCTCACTTTGCTAGTTCAAACAAGAACAGCAAATATGAACTTTGCACATTTGTCTAAATCGTTTTTAATTCCCCATAGAAGTGTAACTTTTCTGGTGAGATTTTACACCTGCTTGTATCCATGGAGATTTTATTGCTTTGCCCTGACAGCATGATATATATGATTTATTCTTATTAAATATGTAGTGTGCCTTTAGTGTAAACTTTATTGTGGGAAATATGTCTGCTGCGTTTGACCTGTTCTTCAATTAGACTGAAGCAGCACCAAGGGACCCATCTCCAGATTTTGAGCTATTCTTGGTCAGGACTACCTCAGCTGGAGGATTTGACCTATTGTGCACGTTTGGGTTGATGTAGAAACCAGAGAACTCAGAGGAAACCCACCCAGACACAGGCAGAACATGAAAACTCCACACAGAAAAGCTCCATCTGCTCCAGAATTCAAACCGGGGACTTTCTTGCTGTGAGGCTGGAGAGCAAACCACAATGACGTTTTGTTAGAAATGTTGGCGACTTCAACCACCTCACCACCTGGGGGGAGTATGGACACAAGGACACAACAACCCTTGGCAGTGGTCCAAAGTTATTTCTAACTATCCAAGCACAATGGCGTCCTAGTTTTTAAACCGCAATGAGTTTATAAGTGCTTTTATGTATTGTTTATTTATTTAACCAAGAGAACCTCATTGAGAGTGTCCTGGCCAAGAAGCAGCGCAATTCACGATTATCAACCTTAGATGTGCATGATTACATTCAATAAAACCATTAAAACACTGTAAAAGTAGATGCCTCATACACTGCCAGGCCAAAAAAAAAAGTCGCCACCTGGATTTAACAAAGCAAATATGTTGGTGTTGCTGCAGTTGGTCAGGTCTAGGTTCAGCAACACTCTGTGCTCAAAGAATGAGGTCAGCTGACACTTGAATATACTGAATGACCAGGTTAACTATAACATTCACAATCTCTTTAGCCAGACCAGATCATTAAGTCTAATTTCAGGTTGAAGTCCATTCCATGAAAGCATTTTTTAACCCAACTCCGCTCTGACTCTAAGCCCACACAAAGAGGTCATTACCGCACATTTGACCAAGGGAAAACTGTTTTTATATTCTGTGCCCCACAAAAGGCCTGAGAAGACTGAAGAAGACACATATAAAACATCTCCACAGTCTAATATCAGCATAAAGGCAGCAGACACAAGCTTCCCGCTGGCCTCGAAAGAAAGTTTTGATCCTAAAATAAAAACCTGATTTAATTTGCATTTTTTCCACCATCATCTGTTAAAAAAAATGTGTAGTTTGTAAACCGCTCAATCATGAAACCTTGTAAAGTAGTGATATCAGGTAAATTCCCAAGGTTTTTGCTATTAGAGAATAACATCCATTTTGTCTTCTTTGCATTTAAAGCAAGTTTTAAGTGATAAAAGTATTTCTGAAGAGCATTAAAACCAAGTTGCAATTGACAGCAACTAGCAAGCTAATAACAACTAGAATGCTAACAGCGCATCAGCCTTACTTCCTGGTATGTGGGCAATAAAAATGCTTTTGTAATTAGATGCAAACAGTACAAAGAGGCCTCATTTTGAGCCTAAGACTTGCTTTTACAACATATCTGTACTTTGTCATTTTACTTTACATGGAAAAAAGCCAATTTAATATCTTGCCCGCTCTTGTCCGCACGTACACCTCTTACATATTATTCTATTTCTAGCGATGAAAACCAAAGTGCATTCAAAATAAATCATCACACATCATACATTCCAGTTTTATCAGTGCGGATACGTGCCAGTATTGCAGCGTGTGACGGCTCTCGGTGAGGTCACATGACTTTGCGCGTGTTATTGAGGAAGTCCTAAAGCTGAGATATCGAGCAGATATGACCTTGAAGGGCAACGCGTTCAGCTGATGTAATTTACAACCGCTCTTTGTGGACTTTGGCGTAAGAAAATCCTACTTTTATTCTGCACATGACTGAGGCAAATACTGAGTCGGTGTAGAGCAGTGGTGTCAAACTCAATTTCACCGAGGGCCACATCAGCAAAATGGTTGTCCTCAAATTTAAATAAATGAAAAAAAAAACAAAACCTGACTGTTTAACTGCCTATCTCTTGATAAACTGACATTTTAAGACAGTCAAACATTTTAATTTACCTTGTCGCGGCCACATAAAATGACACGGCGGGCCACATTTCGCCCCCGGGCCTTGAGTTTGACACACGTGGTGTAGAGTGTGTGTGGTCCTCTGTGTCTTTTATACATTTTTAAGTTTTTACCAATTTATTTATTTATTTAAACTTTTGCTCTTTAATGAGGACTAATAAAACTTAAAGAGCTCCCTGAACCACTGTTTCACAATTTGAGCCCCATGAATCCTGGCATTGTCATCAGGGAAGAAACAATCTATTGATGGAATAACCTGGTCATTCAGTATATTCAGGTGTCAGCTGACCTCATTCTTGGAGCACAGACTGTTGCTGAACCTAGACCTGACCAACTGCAGCAACCACAACATATTTGCTTAATTAAATCCAGGTGGCGACTTTTTTTTTGGCCAGACAGTGTATTATTGTATATGATATTTATCCAGATTGATCTTTCTGTAATTTTTATACATGAACGTCCAGTCCGATTTACTTTTTCCAGTGACACATGTTGAGCTCATTGGTCACCTATCATTTCCCAACATTATTCTCTCATCTTAAATTAAAAGTGTTTAGTGTTTCACTGATTGATTCTGTGAAAATCTACAGTGTTCACCAGATACACCAGATATATTTGGTTAGAGGAGCTATGGGAGTACACACTAAACATGTCCATTTAGAGCCTTTTATACACCCCTCACCCTCTGCCATGTTTGAGTCGCTGTTTTAAACCAGTTTAAATGTAGTTAGCCCCTGTAGTGATTTATAAAACCTAACCTGGAATCATTTTTCATTTTAGTCTCATTTTGAACATTCTGCGATCGCCATTTGAACGTTTTTCGTCAAGATTTGATGTGCTATAAAATGGGGCAAAAATCTTTGGGAGAGCTATGGGGGAGCACTGGCCCTTCTAGAGGAGGCTAGTGACCCCTCAAGCCCCCCTTCCCCCTTGGCGCTGCCCCTGTCCCTGTGATATTTTTTTACTTTCTTTTTTCTTCGTAAGCAGTCATGTTTGTTTCGATATTGACGGTCCATGCGTGTCACTGATTGGCTAATGCACCTGTCAATCACACCCATTTGAACTCAAAGAGATAAGTGTGTATTCTGGATCCCGGGCAAGCCTTTAAGTCCATCTTGTAGTGGCTCGGAGGCGCTGATATTTGGGAAAATCCATTTGGGAAAAATCATGACCGAAACATAAACTGCCACGTCAATATTTTGTGAATCTAGTAAAAAATGCCTCTAACTATTTGTCAAAACCAAATACAGATTATTTGTTATGTAAACATGTACACCTTGTTGATTTGTATTTAACAGTGATGCAGTTTGAAGGCCTGAGGAAACCCAGACACAGGGACATAAACATAACCTTTCATATCTGAGCTGGTTTAATTTCCTGTGTCTGAGGCCCAGGTGATGTGGAGGTACAACTGAACAGTGTGTCTTAGTGCTGGAGCCTGTCAGTGTAGTCATAGTGTAATGGTTTTCCAAGTAATTTTACACATTTGTGCTTTATTCACTCTACACGCGGCAGTGGCAAACTACTATTGTCACAGCTGCCCTGGGACAGACTGATAGAAGTCAGATTGGAGATTTGCCCGCACATATATCGAATTTCTAACATCCTATTCATTTTACCTCCTGTAGATGTTATTTTTTGCAGTGCTTATGTTCGTTGTTGTTGTTGTGCAGTCACCTCTGCATGATCGCCCTGTGACTCTGACTCATGATTCACAGACCAACAGTGAAGGGAAAATATCTGGAGTTTTAGGAGGATTCTTTCCATTTTAAACTTTACGGTGCAAAGTATGTTAATTATCAGACTTTGTGGTCTATGCCCTGCACAGACTGCACCCGGTCCAGCTGTGACTCCTGTGTGGGAGCAGTTTAGTTGTGGGGCTCTGTTGTTCTGTTGCGGTCACCGCCTTTGAAGCGCGACATAACTCAACATTTAATAAGGTAAAAGGCTACGGTCGACTTCGGTCTCCAGCCAGAATAGACTCCCAGTCCCAACAGGAAAAGAATCCACAGGCATATTCCAAGATGACAATGCCAGGATTCATCGGGCTCAAATTGTGACAGAGTGGATCAGGAGCATGAGACGTCATTTTCACACATGGATTGTCCACCACAGAGTCCAGACCTTAACCCCATTGAGAATCGTTGGGATGAGCTGGAGAAGCTGCAGCATCAGACTCCACCAGCATCAATGCAACATCTGAGTGAAAAATTAATGCAACAATAGATGGAAATAAATCTTACAAATTGCAAAAGCGAAATTGAAACAATGTCACAGTGAATGTGACGTAATCAAAGCTAAAGGCGGAACGAAATATTAGAGTATGTGATCTTTTTTTTTTTTGATGGTGACTTATTTTTTTGGCCAGGCAGTGTATATTGATGCTGGGTGTGACCTGGAGGACGAAGATGAGCAGTTCATCTTGACACTTGTCAATGATGGTGTTGGGCCCTACACACTGTTGGGCCCTGATAATATTCTGATGTGTGAATGCTTCACTTTCATGAGTATGATAAACTAAACATTTTCAGGAAGCACTCGCTTATTCCTATGTCACTGACGGGCACTTCAGCATCAGCGTCTTCGTGTCATTTACCATTATAATGTTTGACTTGTGCACTACTTATTTGTGTGCATGGGACATGCAGGACTTCCTTTCATTTTTAGTTGGATAACTCGGCTTCTTTAAACAATGGCATTGGTGCTTGGTTACTGCTTGTCACTAAGTGTATTTATTTATTTATGTAAAAGGGACAATGCACATTAATAAACACCAGTAAAAAAATACATGTGTAAATGTGCCAAAGTTATCTGACCTGGAGGATGAAGATGAGCTCTTCATCTTGACACTTGTCACTGATGATAACATCGCTGAGAATGGACAATGTGAGTGAAGTGCTGAAAACATCTGACGCCCTGTCGGGGCTCGGACTTAAATAAGCACAACACTGTGTCGATGGGTGTCCTTGTGTCATGAGGCACTGTTCTTAGTCTGTTCTTAGTAAGTGAATTAGCAGCTTTTGTGGTCTAAAACTGTCAAAAATCAACAGTATGCTGCCAATGACGTGTAATATAACTTGGACTGTAGGTGTTCATTTGTATTGTGGATCATTTCGACATAATATTGGATGTTTATTGGAAAACTTTCATGTTACTAATATGACGCAAGATTGGACCAATTACTACTTTTAATCAGACCAAGAAGGACGGAAGGAAACTGTTTGATCAAGTTTTGCATAAAAGAAAGACTAAATGCCACTAAAACTGCCTAAAATGTAAGTACTTCAGTCAGTAGTATTTTTCATTTGTACTTAATACTTTTGTAAACAAATTTGGAAGCTGTTTTTAGTTGTATACACATTTTCAGTACGTCATATATTACACTAAATTGACTCTTTAACACAGTCCATGTAAAGTCCGTGTGTGCAGACTGAGGCGTGTCCATTGGTCCTGCAGCAGAATGAGACCGCACTGCACCAGTCTGACCACACGGAGCACGAGAGACACACGAGAGACACACGAGAGACACACGAGAGACACACGAGAGACAAGGTCCACACACATTACACAGAGGACACGGGGCAAGGACACGGGGCTGTCAAAAGTACTGGAAACAAGATACTAATCGATACTAAAACTATTATACGGAATTTCAGATTTTGCAGCTCTACTATGAACACAATGGGGATTTAATCAGCAACCTTTTGGTTAGAGGGCAGTCTGTCTCTTCCACTGTTATTCTGTCCCCCCATATCATGAAACATCAGATTATCAGTATCCTCTTTTTGTCCCCGTGTGTCAGATGCCCTCCCGTCCTTTACATTGGTTTTTGCTTCGTTTTATGCGTTTGTCTTTGCGTTTTGTCCTAAATTGTTAATCGCTATGGTAACAAATGTTCCACCATCACGCCCCTCCGATGTCCTGTATCGCTGTGAGTCGGATGCCCTACCGTTCTGCTTTAGCCCTGTAGCGTCAGATGCCCTCCCATCCTCCTGTATCCCTGTAGTGTCAGATTTAGAGAAGGGCAGGCCTCTAGTTATTCTACAGATGTCATAGTGTGTCAGATGCCCTTCCAGACGTTGCGCTGTGTCAGATGCCCTTCCAGACTTTGTGCTGTGTCAGATGCCCTTCCAGACTTTGTGCCGTGTCAGATGCCCTCCCAGAAGCTGTGATATGCCAGAATAAATACAGCGTGAGAACGGATCTTGTCACTGATAGAAATGATTTTTTTTTTTTATTTCTTATTTTAAAAATCCCATAATTAGTGTTTTTATTTAGTATTTCTGTAATTATTATCTGAAAATAAACATTGATATTGTAGAAAACGATGGAACGGACTGGAGTCTCACTGTGCGGCTCTGAATGGAACACGCTGTACTTCAGGCTGATTCAGCGCAGTCATCCTCACAGAGAGAACACTAACACGCTAACACAGACGAGCTAACGGCGGCACAGCAGGTGTACAGTAATGTGACGGAGAGAGGGAGGGAGGAAGAGGAAGGAGAGAGGGAGGGATTAAGGGAGAGATGGGGAGAGAAAGAGAAGGAAAGATAGAGAAAGGAAAAGGAAGATAGAAACAAGACTGATGGAGATGGAGAATAGGAGAGAGAGGGGAAGGAGGGAAAGAGGGAAAGGGCAGAGGGGAGGAGGGAGGGAGGAAGAGGATGGAGAGAGGGAGGGGGGGGGAGGAAGAGGATGGGGAGAGGGAGGAAGAGGATGGAGAGAGGAATGGAGAATAGGAGAGAGAGGGGAAGGAGGGAAAGAGGGAAAGGGCAGAGAGAGGGGAGGGATTAAGGGAAAGTGGGAGAGGAGGACAAAGAGGAGATAGGATAGTGAAAGAGAGAAGGGTAGAAAAGACGGAGATGAAGAGCGAGAAAGGGGATGAGAGGGAAAGGAGAGGGCAATAGATAAGAGAGAGAAAGAGAGAGGATGTGAGTTTGGTGGGGTGGAGAATGAAGGAGAGGACGGCGGGGAGACGGGGAGAAAACAAGGGGACGGGAGAAAGAGGAGGGAGGAGAGAAAGACAGAAGAAGAGAAGTGGAGAGAGGGTAAAGAAGGAGAAAGAAGGGAGTAAAAGGACAGGAAAGGAGAGGAAGAGAGGGTAACGGGAGAGGGAAAAGGAGAGACATCCTGTACAGTTTTGAATCCATCCTCATTGAAAAGCCCCGCCCCCTGCTGCTAGCGTGCACACACTCACATGCACTTTTCACATGCACTTTTTAACACGCTCACACACACACACACGCACACACACACACACACACCCCCACACACACACAGAACTGTTAGAGCTATTTATAACCCCGAGCCGTGCAAGTCCCTCTCGCTCTCTCTCCGCTCCAACCCACTCATCGATTTGTAAACAACATGAGTAATCCCTGATAATGTCCAATTATTTTTTTTTTTTTAACAATAATAAAAACATGGCAACATATTTTATTGGGCTTTAAATGATGGAATATTCCCAAAAATTCTCAAAATGAACAAACAGTACAATCAGTGACAGGTCCGTTCTCCAGCTGTGTTTATCCAAAGGCACAACATCTGGGAGGGCATCTGACACAACACAACATCTGCAGATTAACTAGAGACATTTGACCTGCCCCCGTCTCAGTCTAACACTACAGGGGTATAGAGGACGGGAGGGCATCTGACACACAGGGATATATGTACATAGATGAGTACATGTGATGTGACAGGACTAAACCAGGGCTAAACCAGGGCTAAACCAGGACTAAACCAGGGCTAAACCAGGGCTAAACCAGGACTAAACCAGGACTAAACCAGGACTAAACCAGGACTAAACCAGGACTAAACCAGGGCTAAACCAGGGCTAAACCAAGACTAAACCAGGGCTAAACCAGGAATAAACCGGGACTAAACCAGGACTAAACCAGGACTAAACCAGGACTAAACCAGGGCTAAACCAGGGCTAAACCAGGGCTAAACCAGGACTAAACCAGGACTAAATCAGGACTAAACCAGGGCTAAACCAGGACTAAACCAGGGCTAAACCAGGACTAAACCGGGACTAAACCAGGACTAAACCAGGACTAAGCCAAGACTAAACCTGGACTAAACCAGGAATAAACCTGGACTAAACCAGGGCTAAACCGGGACTAAGCCAGGACTAAACCAGGGCTAAACCAGGACTAAACCAGGGCTAAACCAGGACTAAACCAGGACTAAACCAGGACTAAACCAGGGCTAAACCAGGACTAAACCAGGACTAAACCAGGGCTAAACCAGGGCTAAACCAGGACAAAACCAGGACTAAACCAGGACTAAGCCAGGGCTAAACCGGGACTAAACCAGGGCTAAACCAGGACTAAACCGGGACTAAACCAGGACTAAACCAGGACTAAGCTAAGACTAAACCTGGACTAAACCAGGAATAAACCGGGACTAAACCAGGACTAAACCAGGACTGAACCAAGACTAAACCCTGGACTAAGACAAGACTAAACCAGGTCTAAACCAGGACTAAACCAGGTCTAAACCAGGACTAAACCAGGTCTAAACCAGGACTAAACCAGGACTGAATCAGGACTAAACCAGGACTAGGATAGGACTTAAACAGTTCTAACTCAGGACTAGTATCATAGTATTGTGTATTTTACGTAGTTGTTGGCAGAGCGCACAATAACACAAGACGTCACAGATGTAGAGGAACGAG